>NW_003546370.1:152426-159809 GCF_000090795.2 Amphimedon queenslandica | reverse complement strand
GGATTAATTGTGCGTTTTGATGATGAATAGCAAAATTAAATTCCAGCAAATATTTCCAGCTATACGGTACTTATAGGGGAAATAATCTTTTATTCTCATGCCTAGTATTGTAATATCACTAATTTAAGTATAAGAATCATTAGCTTTCATTATTCTAAGCATGGAACTGTAAGAAAAAGTCATAATACCACATGCACTTTGGTGAATCTTCTTATTTGCTATTTTGTGTCCTTTTCTTGCAGTTCCATGCTTAGAATAATGAAAGCTGATGATTCTAATGCTTAAATTAGTGATATTACATTGCTAGACATGAGAATAAAGGATTATTTCCCCCTATAAAGGAATGGATTTAGCTGCAGCTTGCCCCTAGTGACGTCACGTTTAGCTCCACCCACCGACAGGAAGTAAACTGGCAGGAAGGAAAAATGGGCATTTTTGAAGGCTCATATCCATAGGCGCCGGCTATAGGCCCGGGCAAGCCAGGGCTTTGCCCTGGTAGTTTTCAACCAAAACCACACCCAAAAGGTGTGTTTTGTTATTATTAGGCATAGGAGTGATATCATCACTAGAATTCATTTTTTATAGCCACAACTGTTTATACTTGCTATCAGCTCCACTTCACAGTTATTTTAGTGTGGTAACTGGCTCAGTTCTGTGAGCTATCATAAGGACTTTTAGTCATTTTATTAATTGGCCACACCCCTAATTCTTATGAATAATTAATGAGCCCTGGTTAATTCAAGATTCTGTAGCCGCCTATGCTCATATCTCAGTGAATAATTTTTTTCAGACAATGGGAGTTGGAACACATCATTTGTGTGGTCAGGTAATCATATTAAGCCAATTAAAAAAATACCTCAAAAAATGCATTGAACTTACCCTTTAACCCATAGAGGGTTGGTTTAACTGTTCATAGATATAATACACGGAACAGGATTAGAAACAGGATCACGTGAGCGCATTATCCATTGAAACACTCATAGTTATATCGGAGCCCCGGGCAGCTGCTCAACTATTGCCAGGGCTCCGACTGTCCCTTTTCAAAAAGTTTGTGGGACTCTAGCAACTACAGGAGACGACAAGACGCACTAGTATGAGCTTTTATGGCTACTCTCTGAGGATCTCTAGTGCATTAAGACATTTATTAGTGCTTACACAGAAGTTTTAGAAAGTTATGGCATATCAAAACCAAAGGCCATATTTCAATGGTGTCAGTACTCTAAAACTATTAAACGCAGTCCATAAAAAACGTCACAGTGCACTGTAAGAGGTTAAGAAGTAACCATAGAAGTAGATATTTAGTTATTAAACTATCAGATATCGTCTGGAGAGTCCCACAAATATCTCCATTCATCTCCATTATGGGACCGGTTCCCGGCAAACTAGGAGTGTTTCAATGGATAATGCGCTCACGTGATCCTGTTTCTAATCCTGTTCTGTGTATTATATCTATGAACCGTTTAAGCCCTCCATACACTAGGCACTATATTGCTAGTAACATTTGTGGTTACTTTGATCTTGTAATTAACATGTTTCTAAGAATAGAAATCAGTTCTATTACAACAAGTTGCTCAAAAGATCAAAGTAACCACAAATTTTGCTAACAAGATTATGCCTAAGGCAAACTTACCTAGTGTATGGAGAGCTTTAGGAGGAGATAATGTGATGGTATACTCTACAAACTCAAGAACAGCAATGTTATACAATCACATCAAAGGAGAAACAAAGCCCACTTCATAAGTTTATGTACAGTAACCTGTCTTACCTTGATTCCTTGCGTCTCTTTATGCTCATGCAGGACATAACCAAAGCTGTTAAACTGAACCCCAGTATAAGAATCATTACTCCAGTCAGTGTGTATGTAACAATTGTCTGATGCCCTATTAAAAGTATTAAAAGTATATTTCAGTTCATTATTTGTTATAATATACAGTACCTCTGGTTATTGGGTTATTAGTAATGGTTGGAGTCTGTCCTCCATTAGAACTACTGCTCAGTCCATTCTTAGTACTTCTAATTCCAGTTAATATAATGTATGTACCTTCTGCTGATGGAAACATTGAGCTGCTCTTTACGTTAGTCATTTCAGTGATTATGTAATATCCACTTGTCGTTGCCCCTTTTTGGCTTGTTAATCCTGCTGTTACTATTATTTCCATTGGTGTTGAAGTGTCAGTAGTTGCTAGTATATCATAATTATCAGTTGTTGTCAATAACTGATCAGTCGGGCTACTGGTAATAGTCACTGATAAAGAAGCTGAGAGAGAGTGAGAAGGTCAAGTCTTTCAATAAACATTATTAAACTTACCTTCTCTTTTTAGTCTGCAGGAATATTCCTCTGAAGTATTGTAAAAATGCAAGGTCTCGTTGATTCTGACTAGCATGCATGCCATCCAGTTGCAGTAGGCTCCAGTCTCCAGTGGAAACTGGGTCCCTTGCAGGAACAATGTGATGGTATCATTGTAGGTAAGTTTAGAGCCTGGTCCCGCATCGATTGTCACTTCAGAATTAAAAGCAGCAATCTAAAGAAAAGAATGAACTGAGTGAAGTGTCTGTACATAGGGAACCAACCTCTGTTCCATTGGAGAGGTAGCAAGTTGGATTTGGGCTATGGATAAATAGTAGATCATGTTCTCCTTTCCAGTTGTATTTGAACAGAATCTTTGACTCATAGCAATCAACTTGTAAAGAGACATTAGCTGAAGCTACACTAGATTCACAAAAATTGAATGAAGTTCCAGCAGTAGCTAGCAAGAGGAGAATAAAAACAGAGGAATGACTGGATTGAAACATCTTTTAACAAAGAGAAAAGATTCCTTTCTTCTCTTTTCCCTCTCTCCTGAGGATTGTAGCTCACTATAGATAGCAGAACAACAGGAGTAGTTATAAATTAATTATGACTGCATTATTATTGCCATGGTGCAGTGAAGTAGCCTCCTAGAAGACAACCTTTGTGTAAAGAAGACGTCAAAGTGACAATAAACAGCTAATGAGAGTTAACTCAATTTGCTGATATTAGTAGTAGGGGAGGCCCACCAATCCCTTAGATCCTATATAGGCTGGCTTCAGGATTCCATAACAAGGCTGTAACCATATTCTAGGGAAAAAGCCATGCAGGACTAATTACTACCACTCAATGCTTCACCACCCACCTTCATACTGTATGGCTAGAAAATTTCGAGGGCATAAATTTTCGTGTTTTAGTGAAAAGCTCTTAATTCTTTAATTTCGAGGGAGTTAAATTTCGCGTTTTTGCACGTGCACTTGCATTAAGTCATTGATTTTCACATGCTGCGCATGCGCAGTGAACATTTCCATGGTATTAATTTTCGTGGTTAAAAAGTTACCCACGAAATCCGCGAAATTAAATACCCCACGAAATTTTCTAGCCATACGGTAGTCATATGGTTACAATGTACCATATGTACCATATATCATATCATAGCATATCATTCATATCATAGAGCCTACAATGTACCTCCCCCTTTCAGCCAAGAGCAATACTATTAAGGCCTAGTGGCCCACTGCTTTTGCAACTATATTGGGGCGGTCAGCCTCACCCCTAAGGTCCCCAACCTGGTACCCAACACCCTAATGAAGCCATATAACTAGTGTTACCTCTAGTTAAGTTAAATGACATAATATGCCTTACACACTCAAGGACTTGTCGTTGCTGCTCAGTGTAACTCCAGGTAGACCTTCAGGGTGTACGAGCTCCCGATGTAAGCCAGGGTACTGGGTTGAAGGGGCAGCCAGTCTATGACACCGTTTTAGGCATTAACGTTTGAGGCAAATGGCTGTGATTATTGGCATGGAGGAATATTGAGTAGAGCTGACTGCAGGGGAGGCCATCACACTGGGCTCAATCACAAACATTGAGCAACTGTAACTCACAAACAAAGAAGTTAGAACAAAATCATTCTTTTATTTTTCATTATATGCAATTTTCCACCTTTGAAGCAAATTTTGGCCTTGTGGAGTGAAACACGAGCTCTCATTTGGAGAGAAGTCCCCTGGTTTAACAGGTACCAGCTTTTGGTGCCATGGGATGCTATAAGAGCATCACTAGATGAAAGAAAGCAAATTTATCTGGCGCAAGAAGAAGAAATATAGTTCTGGAGTGCTCAGTCAAAACAATATACTTTTTTAAAAATCAATTGAACTTTGTGGACAGAATGACACCTAAATGCTTAGTACCCACCTACGCAAGCGTGGCAAGTCCAATTATAATATACAGAATTTTAAAAGGTTACAAGTTTTTCCTCCTACAACCACACAATTATTATGCACATGTACATGTGCCTGTAATAAAGTCTCAATAATGATCAGAACTATTAACTTCAAAAAATTACACATTTTGATCAGATATCTTATCTTCTAATGTAGTACCAAACTGCAAGAAGAAAGAGACACTATTAATTGACATGCTTGATTTTTGTTACTTTGTATGTATTAAGAAACACAACATTGTTATTTGGGTCTGTGGCATGTGCCCACCAATCAGATTGAATCTTTAAAGAACTCCATCCTGGTATTGACATGGTTGCCCTTGCAACATCCACAGAAGCACAAAAGCAAGAATGAGATGGTTGAACAACTCCATAATATCGTTAATTATAAGAAATAAATAATATCAAAATACTGACAATTAGAAAGTACGGATTCATTCTATGCTGGTGTGTGAGAGATGTCAGGGATGTACAATGTAGGATGAGCTGATAATAATCATTTACATGTAAAAAGACTTTCCTCATAATCTTTCTCTCTAAAAATACATGTACATGAATGTACACTGTACATGTTCATGTATAATTCTTACTTGAGTACTGACAATCTCACTAAAGGTGGCAGCTAATAATAGTCTCCAACAAGTACAAAACGAGATGCTAGTCTTAGAGGAGTGAGAGAGAGAGGGGGAGAGGAATCTGAGAGGCTTCATCGACAATACAATAATCAAAGAATTTATTGGTACAGAGAGGGTGATCCACACTGTGACATGTAGCACCTACCAAGACTTATAAAAACATACTACATATAAAAAGATATAATAAAAGTATATTAATATTTTGTAATTTACAATATTTGTATTTCAGTTTCTGGTGCTCTTATGGCTCAGTAGAAAGTTTGAGCAAGAATATACATGTATTAGTAATTAATTTTATATAATTATTAATTAAGAGAATCATTAATAATTTACTTTTTGCTTGTAGATTTCCTTAATTTCTTACATGGAGGAGGAATCTTTCACTAGCTCAGAAAGATTATAACAATTAACTTGAGGATGGGCACACCCAAGTGAACCGACTCTAATGATATCTTTGAAACCTTAAGTAAGAAAAAATATTAATACATGTACATGAAAGTAAGTACAGTATGGCAACTATTTTAATCAAAATTGAAATTTTAAAAGAATTTTTACCAAATTCTGCGTTGTTCTACCATTTGTCTGATAAACATAATTTTAAATTTATCAAAAGCAATTTAACACAATAACATATCCTACTACAGCATTTCCCAAAAAGTATGCAAAGTGAGCTATCTTCAAGCACTATAATAGAGTAAGTGTACATGGCATTTGAAGCAGCTTTCAAAATTTATAAACAATCCAAATTTGATCAGAATGAGTTCAAATGTTATACTCCAAAAAAGAACATGCATATTTATGATGAATTTAGCCATAATCCCTTTACTACAGTACAAGGACTTTGGCCCAATTTTTGAGTAACTCTGAACATTCATTAAAACCAAAATTGATTGGAATCAGATCAAACTTTCTACACAGCACAAGAACATGTGCATCATGGAAAATTATAAAATACTGGGACAACAGGCTGCATAAGGACTATACCAAAATTCTGTAGAAAACACTGTCCCACCATTTCATAAAAATGGCAGATCAAATTAAGCAAAGCTTTTATAACATAATGTCTGAACATTGCTTCAATGTAATTTCAGGCTCTAGATATACATGTACATGTACATGTACACGTACTTACAATCTAAATGGATTTTGTGTGAGATACATGTAATTCAAATCAAACTTGGATTTATTTACAACTTTTATAGGAAAATGTACATGTACATGTAGCTCAATAATTTGGCAAAATACACTATGCTATAGAACATCAAATTTTGGAAAAATTCACTGGAAAAGAATTGTATTACAATTTCTGATACACTAATATGTACATGTACATGTACATGTACATGCACTTATATATATGCTGATTGAAATGTGGAGCTGATTTCAATTAGTAACGCGGTAGCGTTACTAAGTAGGATTCACCCCCAAACAAAATGGCTGCCACTACTTTTGCAGCCTTGCTATACCGGGAAAACGAGCTCCTATGCTTACCAGACTTCTTAGAGGACCTCATCTTGACCAGAGGACTCCATTGGTACCAATAGCGTGGCTCTAAACCTAGTCTAAGAGGAAAGCCAAAAATCGGCGAACCGGCCGTTTTGTTCAGCCACCTTTTTCATCTTCATCATCATCATCATCATCATCATCAAGAAAGTCCTGGCAATTCAGTTGGCGAGCTGTATCTCAGTCTTGACTCGTGCTAGAAGTATAATTCTTACACCACTCTACTCCAACAGTGTATGCACGGATCCATGTCCCCTAAAATCATTCTCCAAGATAAGAAAAAGTGACGTTATGGCTGCTGTATCAGGCCAACTTACCTCCCGTCGCCATTTTGTTAATTATAGAAGCATGTGCTCCAAAATTTGGGCGTGGTCGCGCATGCTCAGATCTCAGAACTGGGAAAGCAATCAATGTTTTAACCTAGCTAGGCTAGCTATACTTGGAATCAATTGCATTACTTAGTGGAGGTTTCCAGCTAAAAGAAGGTATTAATCTTACATATTATTCTTTTATCAAGTGTTTAATGAATTATTTTATTAAAAGAAAACAATTAATATTATAATAATGCAATGATTATGACTTTGACATCAGGAAGAACAGGAATAGATAGCTAGGGAAGATGGAGCTTCTTGAACAAGGATTCAAGTCAAGACTATAGTATTAATTTCACTTGTCATCAGTATAGTAGATATTCCTTCAGCATATCTATTTCAGGCTGTGACTGCTGTCTCTCATAAATGCTGTAAAGTCATAACATTAATAAAGAAAATTATTGTTTGTGTAAAATCAACAAGTATCACAGTTGCAACTAAAAACATATTATAAATATTATAAAAAAATCAACACAAACAAGAACATAAAAAATTAAAAAAAACAAGACTGAGTAGGATTCCGAATGACCAACGAAAATACAAAATGAAAATCCTACTCTCGTGATGCAAATTCTACTCTACATTGCAAGGTGATTCATAAGTTTTACATAATAATAATAAAAGTACAATGTAGAGTAGAATTTG
>NW_003546370.1:120827-152406 GCF_000090795.2 Amphimedon queenslandica | reverse complement strand
CGTTCGGAATCCTACTCAGTCTTGTTTTTTTTAATTTTTTATTATAATTGGATTTTTAATAAATGTTCAATGTCGCTCAAAAATTTAACAAAACACTGAAGGTACAGTGATTCATCAATACATGTACATCAATTCCTAACACTTCCCACTTCTCCTCTTACCGTTTTCTATTAGTTTCATTAGTACATTGTCAACAGCTGAGTTAGTGAATGAGGTCAGTAATACACTAATTCCCGGGCAACTGGTATTTGTACAAGACAGGCAATAGCTGTCGTCTTTCCAGTCCCTAGCATACCCAAAACTAGAGAATAATCCTTAGCAGAAAGAGCCTAATAAGAGACAATATTTAATTGTACATTCACATGCATCTTTGCTGAGCTTACACTTTCAATGCATTGTCTTTGTTGCTTATTCAAAGTCGCTAGCAAAGACTCCTCACTTGATGACAGTATATTTACCTTTCCTTCACAGAACCTTGGCTCCCTCAAATCAATCACTAGCTCTCTTAATTGTTGATCCCTTAAAACAAATATTATTTAGTGAGTGTCCTTAGTATTAGTACTTATACTCACCTTTCACCATCAGAGGTACAAACTTCTGCTAAAGTTGACAGGATTAGAGTGCTAAATTAACCAGCAGTTTGATCAATAGTGTACGACTGACCAACAGAGACAGACCTGGGGAAATAATAATTTAGAGAAAGAGTAAAAATAGAAATTAAAAATAAGTACATGTAAATACATGTACATGTATGTCTTACTTGTCCAATGCTAGAACAATCGATTGCTCATTAATATTCATTATGTAACCCATAGCAACAGACCAATTAATATCATCATGACTAACAAGTATCCTGTCATACTGAATAAATGAGAACTAGAGATGGAGTGAGAGTAAAAATGGACACTGGAACTCACTTGGATTCATTTCCTTGCCTCAGGAAGGTTTGCTTCACTTTTAAATTACCACTAGACATTTCATTAAGAGCCTCAGGTCGGCAAGACAACAAATTATTGACACAACTGCCTTCCCTAACTCTGCAAAAAATAAATAATAATAATAATAATAATAATAATAATAATAATAATAATAATAATATGGTCTCAACAGTCTGAGGCGTTGCTTGATATTCGTGTTGTAAACACTGACGCCCAGTCATATGTGAACCAGTCTCCATCTAATGTACTGGCCAAAGCCGAAGAGAAGAAAGTGAAGTATTTGTCAGCATGTGAAGCAAGGAGAGCCTTATTCCCCCCGATATGTGTGTCAGTGGATGGTATGGTAGGGAGAGAAGCAAATGCCTTCTTGAAGAGATTGGGAGAAAGGCTATCAATGAAATGGGCGAGGCACTACAGTGAAGTCATCAACTGGATCAGGACTCGCTTAACATTTGCCATCATTCGAACCTCTATACTCTGTCTCCGTGGCTCCAGGACAAAATGGAGATCTGTTGATACCTGTGACAGAGCCCCTTTGGACCTTATAATGACTTAAATCCATAATTTAACTTTATCCTTATTAAATTATTATTTTTTTAATCTCTATCAACCTAATTATTTTTATTTCATTTTTCATCCTGCCCTAACTTTTTCCTAATAATAATAATAATAATAATAATAACAACAGCAATAATAATAATAAATGTACATGTAAATTCATTTTAGTATACAACTGCAATCCAATACCTATCACGAACTGTAGTCCGCCAGGTTGCCTCTTTGATTGACTCTGATTGCTCATAACTCATTTCTTCCATCACCAAACTCAATGACGATAGGAGCTAGTCAACACAGAGCGGACTCATTTGATCAAGCACCAACGGATAATGATCCCTGAAACCTGAAGACTCTGCCATATCATTCTCAAACACCCTGTAATATAAACAAAGGGTTAAAGTACATGTACATGTATGCACTGGCATGGCTGTGGCTTAACTGGCTTATAATTTTAACTAAAATTTCAATTAATAAAATGGAGAAAAAGTGAACCAAAGAAACTACAAAAAGACAACCTCTTTAACCAAAAGAGGGTTCCATAGTACCCATGGAACACCCCTGGTCAGCCACTGGATATGTACATGTACATTTGTTTTACAGAAAATTACATACATGTACATGATCTTATTATAAGTAATTTTTTGTGAATTAACCAACACATGCAGTGTTAACAATGTTGACAGGTAGTTTGTCTGGGATTAAAATTATTGATGCGTCACAAAAATAAAAAAATTAGACAACAGAAAATTGGGGCTATATGGTATACAATATGTTCATGCATAAAAGGTACATGTACATCTACGTGCATAAGCAATAAAGGAAACAAATTTCCTCTTGTCCCTCTCACTCTCTCTCTCTCTCCATTACTTGTGGTAAAGGCTATACTCTTTCAAGCGAGGACAGTGTTGACAGACTCTTGGGTTTCTAAGCATCTCTGGCAAGGTCACATGATCCCAGTGGTTGCCATGGTAACGAGCCAAATGATTCCTTGCTATCAACAAAGCTAAAAGAGAAAGAGGGAGTGAGAGAAAGAGGGAAGTACAATAATAAGCACTACATGTATATGTAAAGTATAGCAGGAAGTTTTCGAGTGACTAAATTTTAGCAAATTGCTAAAGTTGGTCGTTGGTGAATAAATTTAATTTGGCAAATTTGTGGCCATGTGCCATTGAGCATGCAAATAATATTTCAAAAATGGTAAATTTGAATTTTGGCAGTTGGCTATCAAAACAACATACATGTAGCTCACTCAAAATTTCCTGTTGTACAGTACATGCATTGTACATGTATTACATGTATATGCATGTACCTCTTATCTCATTGTCTCTGGCCAATACAGAGAGGGTCTCTTTCGATTTCATATAATACAATAGTCCAGCAGGTACAGTCTCCACATGACTGTCACACAGCATCAAACAATAGAGCAGCACCTGCAATATTAGCACATCCATTTATGGTAAAAGGGGCAGGGATTACTTGAGCCCGGTGCTGAATGACGCCATATTTGGCATTCATCTGTCCAGTCTTAACTTCCAGGGGAACCAAATGCTCAGTGGTTTGACGAGTAAAATCAGTAATCTGTAAAAATAAGTATTATATGTACTCTCTTTCTCTTTGGATCGCTCATACTTTTATTTTACAGTTGCATCAACTTTTCCTTTGAGTCCAAACCTACACATGTACATGTACATAATACATGTAAAAGATGAGACTTGACCTTACCTAGGAGACAATACGCTTTCCTCTATGTCTGTAACATCTGTGATACACATGCTAACCATTTCAGTTTCGGAATGAGGGAATCTGACAACAATGAATAACAGTGATAATAACAACAATAATGACAATACTGTGTTGCTGGTTCATTTTGTAGTCTCAAATTGTCATGTTTTGATTAATTTATGTATGTGGCTTATTTTTTCATGTTAATAAAATTTTGTTAATTTTAGTTGATTCAAAACTGCAAAAAATCAACTCGGCACAAAATAAACCAGCTATACAATGATAGTAAAGAGGCAATACTACATGTACATGAATCTTTTCCACTCAATCTTATTATTATTCGTGTAGGTAATATTTTGATACTGATTGCACCATGTAACTATGAGATTCACATGCTCAGCTAAACTCTCAGATAAATCACATTCAGTTAATCCTAATGATGAGAGGGAGAGAGAGAGAGAGAGAGAATTAAGGAGCATAGCTACATTTATAATTAAGTTTTAAATTAATGTCTTACAGTTCTTGCATAACTGATACATTGTTCACTAAAGAAGGTATCAATGATAGTACAAAGTCTCTGGTGACCACTGATGCATGCTGTGAAGCGGCTAGTATTGCCTGTTACTTAATAGTCACATGATAGTCATGTAATTAGTCTCACCTTTTGAAACATCTCGTGGAGTAACTTACCAACCAAAATAGCTTCTGTTTGAGAAGAACCTTTGAATAGATCCTCAAGGATAGATCTGGAAGGGAGATGTACAATGTACATGTAATTTCATGTATAACAAAATAGTATTTGTCAAAAATGGATAAGACGGTGATCTCAATTTTTCTGATACTGTGAGCCTCACAGTAGTGTGAGCTGATTCAAATAAAAATTAGATTTTCATATCAATTTTTTAAGTTGCTCAAAAAATTTGACAAAATTGTACATGTACACTACATGTAAATGTATGTCATTTTTACCTTCTGGTGCAAGTGATTCCATTACTAATGCTACTTACACAAACAAGATAATCTGGATTAATGATAATACATCTAGCATTATCATTACTGATGACAAAGCAATCCTGTGAAGGAGCATGAGATACAGATGCACTTAAAGTTGAGCAGCTGGGGACAATATGTATTATATCACCAATTCTGACATCAGACTGAATCCTAAAAGAAGAAACATGACTTTTAAACAATCAAATTTTCATTTACCAGTCGTCCCTGAGATAACATAAAGTCTTCCTTTCTTCCCCTCTCCCCTGCTCTTCCTCAGTAAATTTTAAAAATGGTACAAGATTTTAAGGGCTATCTGACTGTTTGTTCTTCCGTCGTTCTTGTCTCTGTATTTCTTCCTATTAACAGCCATTACTTCATATCTTGGTGGCAAAGTCAAATAAATATCATGAGGCATGTGTTCATCATCATCATAAATTCCACTGATGCATTTAAGCATCTCATCCCAATCAATATTATGGTCCAACAGACTAAAATCATTTGAGTCACTTTTAAATTCAGCTCCATCTATACTACTATACTATACTATACTATACTATATCTATACTATACTACTTTTGTCCTCTGTAATTTTCCTAATATTAGTTTCCTCTAAATTAGTCTTCACTTGATCAATGTCCTCCATTTCATTCGTCTCCTCCTCTTCTTCCATTAAGTCTCTCGCCATTATTTCATGTCCTCCTGTTCCACTTTTCCCAGCACATACATTTAAATTCAGGATACTTGTCTTGTTAACTTGAGAGTCCATGACATCATCATTAGAAGGGCAATGAAGTATATGGACAAAATGATGTGATGAGTCGACTGGGGGCTGTGTCTCTGTATTAGGAGGTAGTAATACTAGTCCAGGAATAGGTTTATCAGCATCAGGAATGTCCACTGGTATACATGTCCTTATCTCATCTGGATTGCATGTGCTGGCATGGTTTACCTCTACTTCAACTGGTCCAGTGTTAGTTTCAGTCCCTCCATTTGCTGAAGTACTGGAGAGGTTTTCATGCTGTTGGTACTGCTGAGGTATGGCCTTCGAAGGGAAGGCAGAATCATTCACAATCCTGGAAAGAGAGAAAGAGGAAATACATGTACAATGTATAGAGGCCAATCAGGCCATTTTAATAAAATTTAAATTCTCATTACTTTTCTATTTTTCTCTTCTTGCTTTTAAAGACGTCAGTGGATCCATGCTCACCTGATTCACTACAAACACTATCAGACACTACTTTTTGCTCTAATAAAAATAAAAGCAAAACGAGATATTTTCAGTATACATGTACAAGTGTAACAAAATATCTTTCAAAAACCCATGGGCAATATAAGTTAAAAAAATCTTTTCCACTTAAGAACTCTTATATAGCTAATTACATGCTCATCCGTTAAAGGAGTGTAATTAAATTCCTTGTGGCATAATATTACAATGACAGCATAAGACAGTCATGATATTACCATGTGGTTCCACATATACATGTAAAAGTCACTAATCAAGGATATACATGCTATATTCATTACAAAATAAATACATGTACATTCATTGCATATCATAATAAATTCATTGAATGTGAGTTTGCTAATGGCAGCAATGGAAAAATACTTTGTTCCAACTTCCAGGAAAGCACTTATGTCACTTAATAGCAATCTTTCAGGTGACTACTAGACCACATTTAATCCTCAAACTGCTTTCTAGGTTTGTGACACCAAAAAGGTAGTAAGACAAAAATGTGTTTCTATCAAACATGGTGGCCAATTTATGCACTTAGCAAGCATCATCCTTCTTTACTATTACATAATAATATGTTATCATTAAACTTTGACAAGTGGATACATGGATACCGGACAAAATTGTGTGCACAACTTTTCAGACCCTTCTCCTTGTACATGTAGGTGGGTTCAAATACTAATACTCTTGTAGGACTGACCACTAAGCAACAGTGAAGCTGCAAACATACTGTAAAATATATGTATCTATGAGCAATGCCTTGATCTGGTCACACCCCTTCAATGAGGCACATGGCCAGACTGATTTTCAAAATTTTTCTTCCTTCTCTTAATCCCACCATCTATGTACATGTAAATTCTTGCCATCACACATGGCAGCAAATTTAGCTGCACCCTACCCCTGTTAATTACATGAAAAAGATTACTAGTCTTCTTGTAAAAGTTAACAGAACCAACTTTTGTGCCAGCCTTGACTTAGCAGCTCATTATTGAGCTGTAGCCTTACTATCAGAAAGAGCAAGACTGTTTTAAGATCATAGGCGGCGGCAGGGTCGGGCATGGACGGGCAATGCCCTACCAAAAATTTTGACCGGAAATGAAAATTTAATTAATGACATCATTTTTAGTCATAAATAATTACCATGGCTAGCAATAGACAGTCTTTTCTGCTTTCCTTTGTCAACAAGCCTTCCAAGAGGACCAGGACTAGCACTTTACATGTTGGATAGAGCTTTACAGATAAGATAGGGGGCCATTTAGGCGCATTTTAATGCTATATCACGCCCAAAATACATACAAAGAAAGTAGGTGTGGTCAAAATCGCAGCGCGCTTCGCGCGCCATTTCTTGCCCACCTACTCCTCAAGTCCTGCCGCTGCCTATGTTTAAGATAAAATACACACATGGTTCCATTCCGGTACCAATTCACATGGCCACAGCCCACAAGTAGAAATATGACTAGCCTTTCAATAAATCAAATTTCTCAGGTTTGAATACACTTCTTCCCCTGTTACCTTTATCACAAATGGTATACTGACACTCACAGAAACTTCTTTTTTCGAAAGCTTGAGCTTCCTCATGCCACCATGTAGAGAAATCGCCACGTGTTACCTCGTGTCTTGTCCGTGATCTTCGTATACTTTTTGTTGGTTATCTCCGTAAATTATGAAGCAAACCAGTGAAACCACGCCCTTCTAGTTTACATTACGTTGGTGAATGGTGGATGCTGCTGATATGATTTTATGATTGTGACCAAAAATTAATGCACAGAATGAGTACAGAACAAGAAATAATAAGAATTGGTAAAGCTCTTGAGAAGATTGTGGGTGAAGACAATCCGGTAAGTACGGGGATGCGTGTTTCTTTCATTCGAAGGGGTTATTCTAATTAATGCGCACCCATTTTTTTCTATTAATTTTAGAATACAGAAAAAGCATTGGATCTTCTCAAATCTTTACAAGAAATGCCAATGACTCTTGATTTGTTACAGGTAATTCAGATTTGTTCATGTAACAACAGTATTATTGATGGGTGCCAAGGGGGGTATCACTCCCACGCAATGAAGAGTTGGGCCAGACTAGAGTAGTATTAATTATGGCAATGTAGGCTAGTGCTGGGTGATCGAAATTCATGATATTTAATCGATATAATGTGGCATCGATATTTATCAATATCAAAGAAAATCAAAGGAAATACATGGATTGATAACATGTCTGCGCCCACATAATGGTTACCTAACCTTAATACCAAGAGTGGATAATTATTTAGGGAGAGTGTCTAACCTGCCTATATTCTGTGATACCACAGCGTGTATGTTTACATCCGTTTTTTGCAAGTATACAGAGTTAATCTCAGGAATCTTCAAATTTATGGGTGTGGCTGATAAAATGGCGTTTGAAGCATGCAGGCAACTTTAAGACTTATATCTCCACTCTGAGGATCATGTAGTGCAAGAAACAAGCAGGAGCAGACTGGAATATGTTCTTCTAATGGTTGACTCTTTCTTATTTGCAGCCTTCTGACTTGGAATCAGTATAAGGACGTAAGAATGGCTACTTGGTGCTAATAACCATGCTATGTAAACTTAGGCACTGTGGTATCACAGATTATAGGCAGGTTAGACACTCTCCCTAAATAATTATCCACTCTTGTTAATACTGATTATAGTAGTAATATCTTGAAAATTACTAAACTGTACTTTTTTGGAAATCAGATGAAGTAGCTGAAGTATATCAAGTGAAAGAATGTTTGTATAATGCTTTTTAATAATAATTTTTCTCAGAATTAGCTTTACTTAATCGTTTTAGTAATATTAAAGTTAATGGGTGTTGCTTAATAACTTATCGATATCTTCATTTGTGGCAATTATCAAATTTATCATATCATATTGTATTGTTTCAAAATTTTCAATATTGCCCAGCACTAATGTAGGCCACTGAGTCAAAACTTTAATTTTCATGAATTATGAAGCTTCTGATGGTCACACCCACTAAGATACTTGCTACCGTACAGTGAGTAATTTTGGAGGAGAGAAATTTTGGCTAATTGGATGATTGATGGCTTTTAATCTGGTGAATCTGGGACTTTGTGCAATTATTGAGCATCCACGTAATGGTAGAAGTTTTAATTTGGTGAAAAGCTATTTATTCTCTCCAAAATTACCCGCTATGCGGTATTCTAAATAGTTAATAAAACTTATTCTACCATGCCACCTTGCGATTGACCAATCAGATTGCAGTATTGGAGGTCAATTATTTTTCATATTAACCTAGCTCATAAAAATATAAACCTATCTCGTTAAATAATTAATTGATTGGCAGTTTGGTGCTCTACGCTTATGCTCTTATTAGTCCATTTATCAAGTTTGGTTGATTCTTTACTGGCCTAGCCTGTTAGATAAGTTGTATGTATGTCAACTGTGGTCTTATTATCAGCAGCTGGTAGTTGTTTTTCAAGTGTCATGGTAGAAGTTGTTTATACACCTCGGTATCGGTTTCTATGGTATTTATTAACCTCGCGACTGCATCGGTTAATAAATACCATAGAAACCTCTACCTCAGTGTATAACCTATACTTATGAGCACGTGTTGGTGATAGTGTGCACATTTTCATTACTAAAAAGCCTTAGAATACACACATACATGTACATATCAATGCACACTTAGTTCATTTTATGTGATTATTTCTCAATGCCTTGGCTTTATTAATGCCGTATAAGTGGGTTTTTTTAAGGGAATTACATTTCACAAAATCTGCTAAAATTCCAATTTGCAGATTTTAATTTCGCAAATTCTACCACGTGTGCCATGCGGGTACTGTATTAAATTGATTTTTCCGGATTTTATTTTCGCAAATCAGGAGGAAATCCGCGAAATTCACGAAATTTGCAACCCTCGAAAAAAACCACTTATACAGTAATTTAATAATAATAATAATAATAATAATAACAGTAATTATTATTTATTACAATTTTTTACTCTCTATACCTACTTGTACTTAAACTTATTATGAATTCTGTATGTACAGTACATATACATGTACATGTAGATGTTCATTCATGCTATTGGATATATAATGTACATGTACTGTTACTACTGTACATGTACACATGTACACATACATGTACATGTACATGTATGTGTGCATTATACAGTGAAGTAGTTAATGAGTGAAATGCCAAATTGGTTATGTAGTATAATCTTATCTACATGTGTAATGTAACTGGTTACTGATTATGTTATACATAATGTCTTATTGTAGAAGTCACACGTTGGCCTGTCTGTTAACACCTTACGCAAGAAATGCAGTGACAGTGAAGTGTCTGGTGTTGGTAAGAAGCTAATTAAACAATGGAAGAAACTTTTATCAGGTACATGTACATGTACATTGTGTATATGCAATGACATTAATAATATTTACAATCTATTTTATATTTACTTGTAGCTGATTCACCTAAATCTTCTACTTCTGAGAGAAGGCGTTCATCAGATCAATCTTCTCCTCCTCCGGTTGTGTATAATCCTCAAAACTCATCCGCCCAACCGACTAGCAATGGTAGTACCACTCCAACATCCTCTACTATGCCAGTCCCAGAGTTCTCATTATCAATTGATGGATCGTCTCGTGTGCCTCCAACTAGTAATGCTGTCCGTAACACTTGTCGTGATATGGTTTATAAAGCAATGAAGAAAGGACTCAATGAAGGTAAGATTGTACTTGTACATGTGTACATGTATATCAAGAATGAAAGTATGGGGGTAGACTGATGTTAGAATGATGTGAATGCATTAAGAGAGAGGTGATGCATGTACATGTACATGTACACATGTATATTATGGGAAAGTTTAAAATGAAAGTATGAGAATAGAATAATGTGAACTGATTTTAGAATGAGAAATGCAGTGGACAATAGACATAGAGAGAGGTTATATAATGTATTACATGTACATGTTTCTTTCTTTTAGTTAATATTGAAGATGATACACGTCTATATAACTTAAGTGCTGCAATTGAAGATCATATCCTCTACTTATTACAAAATGTACATGTACATGTATATTAATTAATGAGTGTTTTTACCTTAACTATTTCTTACAAATATTTTCTGAGTTTAAAGATACAAATATGAAATATAAGAACAGAGTGAGGAGTAGAGTCTCTAATATTGGTGATTTGAAAAACCCTGGGCTGAAGCAGAAAATTATATCAGGGGAAATCTCACCAGCCAGGATTGCTAAAATGTCAACTGAAGTCAGTTCTTTAGTGTGTGCCTATTATGTGTCACTTTTTAACTACATGTACTTGTATATACAAGTACTGTACATACATGTACCGTAAAAGGAGAATTTTTCGTCCTATATAAACTTTCGTTGATAGGCTCATCCAAAAAATTATTTTAGAATAAAATTTATACAAAACGTATAAATACAACAACAAAATTTTATAATACAAGAATAATTAAAGCTACGGTAGAAAAGGACGGGGTCAGTAGTAGTATAAAAATGTCTATCACACAGCACTTTAAGCAGGTTCCTCCTAGTCCTGGTGGTTATCTTTCAGCTGAAATTGATCCTCAAGGCAATACAGGTAATAGATCCTCCTCTCCTCAAGAAAAGAGAGCATATCTTTGATACTTTCCTAAGAAGATAGCCTATCACAGTACTGCCCTTTACTATACAGCTACAGCATATCTGTCTTGTGAATTTATTGGCTCTCTCATACAGTTAATTTCCTCTCCAACAACTGGTGTCCATATATTGTGATAAATGTTTTATCCTCAAACGCACGGCTCTACTTCATAGTCCTCCATTATCTTTGATTCCTCGTGCTTCACAAATTTTTATGGGTGGAAATAATCAAGTTTATTAATTATTAATTTTTAATAATTTTTGTGGGCAGAGAGCAACAACGAATTATTTTCAACATGATTTTTTATCACACAACTATTTATACAAGTGAAAATTTCCCCTTTTACGGTATATTTATAATTTCAATTTCCACTAGGAGATGGCCAGTGAAGACATGAAGAAGCTAAGGCAGGAGTATACCAAGGAGGCCATCAGAGACTCACAAATGGCAGTTACTCAAGGAACCAAATCAGATTTGCTTAAATGCGGCAAGTGTGGAAAAAGGAACTGTAGCTACAATCAAGTGAGTATTTCTATGGCCATAATATTATTATTAATATTATATTAATCATAATTTTATTAGATGCAAACAAGAAGTGCAGATGAGCCAATGACTACTTTTGTATTGTGTAACGAATGTGGCCATAGATGGAAGGTTAGTTTGACTTGTACATGTACATGTACATGTACATTACACAGCTAATTCTGTCTGTTATTGGTCTAGCAAAAATAACCTTTTGTATATGTAAATCTACATACAGTACATGTACATGTGTAGTTCTCTTCTATTGCCTCAATTGTAGGAATCACACCGACTAAAGTTTTTGATAACTGTTGTAGTTTTGTTTTATGTAGCCAACCTAAAACTTGTTGAGTAGCAAACAGTCATTTCCATATTAGGCTTTACATGTACAGTATATGTACACGCACCTATTGTAGCATTTTTAGCCTAAAGTGTAAAGTGTACAAGACTGCTTAATCCTTAATTAGATTTTAGCAGTAGCTATTGCTACCTTCTACCTTATATGCATGTACATCTACATGTATATTAAGTGATTTTTTAGCTGTATTTCATTTTGTAGTTAAGAAAATCCAGCACACACACACACATACACATACGCAGGGTTTCCCATAAAATTTTGGTACAATTCTTATGCAGCTTTGATTTGTCGGTGGATTGTCAAAGTTGCTCCAAAATTTTGCCCAAAGACCCTGATAATTTTGACAGATTCTGATTATTTTGATGTATGGTCTGATGTATGGTTTATTTTGACAATAATCACAGGGAGAGAATTCTTCATTTTAATATTTTTTCTGATACATATACATGTTCTTATGCTGTGTATCAACTTTGAGCCGATTCTGATCCAATTTGGATTTTTTTCGAATTTTATAAGTTGCCCAAAAATTTGGGCCAAAGTTTATGTACTGTACTACTACAGGGCTTTGACCAAATTTTGTCAAAAATGAAAAGTAGAAAATTCTCCATTTTTATAATTTTTCCTGTGACTGTGTAGAAAGTTTGAACTGCATGATTCTGATCAATTTTAGATTTTTTTATGAATTTTAAAAGTGGCTCCAAATGCCATGTACTGTATTGTAGTACATGTACTTGTCAGCTCATGAAGCTCATTTTAGCACACTTAGCATGCTTTTTGGGAAACCCTGTGAACACATGTTCAGCACACCTCTTCAAATAATAACTGAACTTATAATGGGCTTATAAATTCATGAAGTTTTATCATCTCAAAAATTACAATGTGTACTTTACATGTACATGTACATTGTGTTTCACATACGATTATTTGATGTACAATGCAATTTGTTGCTTTTAAAAGTGACGTACCATATAGCGGGTGAATTTGGAGGGGATTAAATTTGGTGAATTTGGCGTTTTGATAGTCATTCGCCAAATTAAAACCTGCCAATCACCAAAATTTAGCAATTCACCAAAATTTAGCCTCTCCAAATTTACTCGCTATATGGTATTGGCATTTTTAAGACATTATTTTAACCTGAAATAGCATATTGCCCTGAAGTTACATATTATGTATATGAATAATTATTGTCTTTTCTATCCCTTTAGTTCTGTTGATGTCGCTAGTTTATGCCAGATGTATGTGAGCAGTTTCATCATAATAATTATTGACTCATTTTTGTAAACTTTGACAGAACGCACAATTCACTGTGACACTCAAGCAATATTGATTTTCTCACAAAAATTTATTGTTCATTAAATTGCAGACGAGACATTTGCACCATGTATACATTTAGCTTAGTCTAGACTTGCTGGAATCCTTATTATGGTAATGTACATCTAGATATAAACTATCAAATTGATTAGGTTGTCTATTTTTATACGGGTCAGCAATAGTGAGGCGGGGCTGAGCATAGCAATTCAGTATAAATTGTTATTGGTCTAATAAAGCAAAGGCTAGCCCAGTCGGCAGTCCGAGGTGTAGAAGTAAAACTTGTGAGAGTTTTGGGCTGCAGTAAAGCTTGTAAGTATGGCTACTCCAGTGGAGGCGACGGAAGAGGTTCCCGAGTCCACTCAAGTGGAAAAGGAAAGTGCTTCTTCTCCCGAGGCTTCACCCGAGAAGGATTTGATTAAGTTATTTAACGAGACAATGTCTGCTAATGAGGCAACGTTTGTTGTATTCTACCGAGGACTCTGGTGACCCTACTGTAAAGTAAGATACTCTGAACTGCTGTTTAACGTGTGTACATTGTATGTATGTCCTCTCTCTTACTACTAGGCATATCTGAGGGAGTTCAATGACCTCTACTCAGAGATGCAGGGCAAGGGTGTGGCTTTATTTGCAGTGTGTGCTCAACCTCAGGAGTTTGTCGATCAAATCGAGACAGACCTTGGTCTCACGTTTTCAGTGAGTAAATTGTTCCATTTTCAATTTTTGTGTTTAATTTCTTGGCGTTTATATTGGAGGGGGCATAGGTAGCAGCATGAATGGGCTATGCCCGACCAAAAATTTTGAACGGAAATGAGAATTTAATTAATGACATCATTTTCGGTCATGAAAAATTACCATGGCTATCAAGAGACAGTCTTTTCTGCTTTCTTTTGTCAACAAGCCTTCCAGGAGGACCAGGGCTAGCACTTTACAGGCTGGATAGAGCTTTTCAGATTAAATAGGGCACCTTTTAGGCATATATTTACATGTATGTGTATGCGTGTGTTGAATATACACTCAAAATACACACAAATAAAGTAGATATGGCCAAAATTGTGGTGTGCTTTGTGTACCTTTTTACTTGCCCAACTACTACTACTGTGGGGCTTCCCACTAAATTAAAACCCACTAAATCATGGAAGTGTCATCTCCTTACAGGCTATGTAAATGTTAACCATTGACAACCACATGAAATAATTACGTTGCCTCACATACATGTACATGTAGAATAATTAAACCGCAAATGTTATAGTACCTTATTATAGTGGCTTAATGTGGCTGTGAAATATTTTTTGCTAAATTTCAATTGTAAATACATGTAGCTTGCAAGCTATACGTTTTGTGACAAAAAAGAAAAATTTGCAAAAATATTTTCCCTCAAAAATAAAAAAATAGCTTCAACTTATTGCATCCAAGTGATCCAACACAAAATTAAATTTATAAAGAACATCAGTGGCAATATGAATATGGTTAGGTAAAAGCATGGTAAAAACACGAGAGCATGATTTGAACATCATATCCTTGATAAGTTATCTTTATAGGGACAAGATTAGATAATTGTGTAACATGCATTTATATGATATGGTCGGAAATACATGTACATATGATCCTTCTTTATTGCTTTATTTATTTTTATCTTTCCCTGTTAGTGCTATTCTGATATTACGCACAAATTGAGGAACTATTTAGACACTGAACATTACATTACTGTTAAAGTGTCTGGTGGCGAAGGATCGAATGATTCTAACTTTTACAAAGTTCATCCAGAAATCAAGAAATATAAGTATGGTGTAGTTCAACCAGGTGTGCTTACAACTTTGTTATTATATGAATTTTGTGCTACTTATACATGTACAGTAGATTACATGTATGATACACGCTTTAAAATTATATGTTTCTTTTAGCTGTTCTCTGTATAACTAAAGAGAAGAAAGTTTTATTTGCCTGGGCCATCGATCCAAGTGCTGTAAGTGACTTAATTAGAATTATTCATTATTAATATCTCTACAAGTTTATTATATGATAATACATGTAATTGGCACTTGGCAGCTTCTCCAGACAGTGGTCTCAAAACACTGACAACAACATCCAAATATACTATACAGTTGTAAATATTGCTTATCAGATTTTAGTAATACACGTAGTAGTACAGTATAAATTTAATGGTGATTGAAAGCAACATGTATACATGTACATATCTTCAAGGCATAGGGCTAATTATTATAGAGGAGGCTTCATTGTGGGATTTAAGAAGGTTGTGAGGTCATGCTTGAGATAGTTTAAAGGGACATATTCACGGAAGCACATCATCTTGAAAAACTGGCCCGCTTTTCAAGATGACATCATTAATGATGACGTTAGTGTTGATAACTATTCATAACGTACGGCCGCGCCCCTAAAAATTTAAGGCAAAATGGCTAGTCGAGTGGTTACTTGTAAATATTCCTGGTGTTTCTTCACTAAAAAGAGTATCTTGGGGTAGCAAAAGAGCTGATTCTGGTCAAGAGAAGTGTTCTACAGATGCCTACTCCTGGTTCTACGCCTGATTGCTCTGTCTCTACTCTCTACACGTGTCTAAACACGTGTTATAACTATTAATTAATGATCTATTGCACGCCCAATTTAATGTTTACTTCCTCTACAGTAACGTGTGCATCTATTTCCGTGAACATGTCCCTTTAAGTGACAGACATTTTATTGATGTACATGTACTACCTCACTGATCTCAAAACTAATAAGCATAAAGCATACCCAGGGTTATTAGATTTTGGTGATTGTAAGACCCACTATGGTTACATTGTATTTTGACAAAAATCACAATCAGAAATTTCTCATTTGTTATAATTATTTTGTAGAAATATTTCAGCTAATTTTTATCAAAATAGATTTTTTTTTAAATGAATTTATAAAGTTGCTCAAAATGCCATGCAATGTATTGTAGTGCTTGTCAGCTCATGAAGCTCATGCTGTTTAACTCACTTTTCATGCTTTGTGGGAAACCTTGAGCATGCATATTTATAGCATACCATACTCAATGTCATTCTTGTTAACTTTTTATTTTACAGATGAATATTGGTGGTGCCTCAGACAGGCCAGTACCTACTGATATATGGCAGGCTGTCATGCAGAAGTTGAATAATCCAACTGATGAGACCCCAATTGATAGCTCTCAATTAAGAGTTCATGGAGCACGATCCATATGTACCATCATATAGATGGAAATAGCTACTGCACTAGTTAGTGTTGTGACTTTCATTTTTCATGTTGCTGTAATACTAGGTTTTTGACTGACTGTCATGTGTTTCATTTTAATTATTATTTATAATCTTTCTGTTACATGGAGTGAGTTGTGAAGAGGTGTCAATAAATTAGTTGCTATTGCACTGAGTGTCATCTCTGATGCTTTATTACTTCACTTTATGCTAACTTGAAAGATTTTTTCTGAAATATACAATTATAATAAATTTTTTGAAACATAATTATAATAACTATTCGAGACTAAAATTAATTTTAGTTAGTCTTGGCAAAATTTTGATCTTAAAATTCAAACTTGCATACAAAGTTACAAACCATACCCAAAGCAATTGACTATTGCTATAACTACAGTTACTACATGGATAAGATGATTCTAAAAATGATGTTAACAATAATACAACTGTTAAATGTTTCAAATATATAATTCTTCATCATCCATTGTTAAGCTATCATACCTACCATTTTCTTCATGATCTTGTTGATTCACTTGACTGACGTAGCTCTCATTATCTTTACAGGCGTCTGCATCATTATTGCTAGGTGTATGTAAGTTTGTGTTCATTACTCCTAATAATTCTTCATACTGGTCTCCAGGTATTCTATCATATATGTGAGAAGTTGATGCATTAATGTATGATGGATTAGGCTGGTTAGTGTTCTCCTCATACACTATATTGGCAAACATTGTAATTTCTGTATTATCTGCTAGCCTATAAGTATAATGTACATAATGTTAGTTAAGATTTCAACCTATATATATATATTAACTTACTTTTCTTCTTTTGGTCTCTTTTTTAAAATAAAAATGACAATTATCAATATCACTGCTACAATCAACACTACAATGATGACACTAGCTGCTATAGATCCTCCAACAACGGCTCCAATTGAAGTAGTAATAATAGTGGTAGTACTAATAGTGGTACTAGTAGTGGTATTACTAGTATATGCTAGTGTCCATTCAGGGCTTCCAGTACCATTTGGTGGAAACACTAGATTTCTTCCCACTCTAATTCTTAGTGCTAATGTGGTACCTGATGGCTTATTTGGTGCTATACAGTTAATCTCCTACAATGTAGTATATAGGCATTGTTAATACAGGAATCACTTACACTATCAGAGCTCGTTCGAATACTACACACATCATTTCCCAATGTAATATTAATCTCTGACTGACTAACAGATCTTATGTTCATGCCCTACAAAGGATAGTCAGTTAACACAAATTTTAGTAAAATACATGTACATATAGCATTAAAATATGTACTATCTTTAAACTCACTGCAATGAAAATATTAATCTGACCACCATTAACTGATATAGATCTTGAATTAACATCAATACCAGTGAATATCGGGTTAGGTTGCAGTGTCAGTCTCAGATCATTATTCATGTAATTAGGTGATTCTGCTCCGTGTAACATCAGCACATACTCAATATACGTACCATAGTAACTGCTTTCTGTCACATTGGTAATGTTAGGAGCATTACATATCAGCATAGTACTATCATCATTAATGACACATGGCTATATTGAAAATGTGGTACTTTATACAACAAGAATACTATACTGACTTCAACACTACTAGGAATCAGTCTACTATCAGTAATAGTAATAGTAGGAGACGGAACTGAATTTAAGTTAGCACCAGAGAATACTAGTTGAATACCACCACTAAAGTATAAGAGTATTAAGAGTGTGCATGTATCTACTAGACTAGTATATACTTACGCTGGTATTGTGATCATAGGACTGACACTATGAAATATAGGATTTGGTCTATATTGATAGCTTAAACTACTATTAAAGAATGTAGCTCCATTTACTGATACTATTACATTTCTCACACAGTCAGTATCATTAGTACTACCAGTAACACAACTGATCTCAGTATTAGTAATATTCCTATAATGTTCACAATGATTATGTAATATTCATTATTACTTACATTATAGTACAGTTAACATCAGGACATGTGTTTCTCTTCTTTCTTGATGATGATTGTCTCATTATTACTCTAGTCATTTCTTTATTACCAATATCAAAGTTAGTACCTTGTACTCTTACTCTAGTACCACCATTAATAGGACCATATGTAGGACTCACTGACAGAATGATTGGTGTTATAAACTGGTACTGTGTTGAACTATTGGCACTCACACTACCACTGGACCTGGTCACTATTATTGTAACAGTCTCATTCCTGTCTGCATTATCACTAGTATCAGGATCAATGGTGCATTTTATCCATACTCCTGGTTCATATTCATCAACAATACAGTTTCTACTACCAATCATAACAGACTCTATGTCAGAGCGTTGTGTTCCCAGATTAGTTCCATTAATAATGACAGTTGTTCCACCTCTAGGAGGTCCTGCCTTAGGATTAAAGTCAGTAATCATTGGTAGGGGACAGTTTCCTGTACTAATGACGGGATTAGCATCATTACAATCACTAATGTCCCTACATTGAGCATTACACCAATTACAGTTGAATCCAGAGTCAATTCTCTGTGCTAAACAAGATGAGCAACCAACAGCTAAGGTATGACAGTCATATAGGATCACTGTATGAAATAACAGAAAATGATTACTCATTGATTTATTATTTCAGTTACCATTAATATTTGAAGTAGCATTAGTCTCTATTGTATATGTCCTTCCATTGTAAACTTGTCTTAGACTCAATGAGACATTTTGAGTACCACCTCCTCCTTCAATTGTTACCTATCAAACAATTTTTAGATAATCATCACTTTACCGTACGTTACTCACCAGAGGATCATTATTACATGTCACCATATTGTCATTGTTAACAGTAGCAGTTCGAGTAACAGCACCATATACACACTCATAACTGAGACCAGGAAAAAACTGTGATATTGAATAGTGAGTATTGTTACAATAATATTGGGAGAATTATTATTATTATCATTAGTATGTAATTGTAACTTACCACAGTATTGATTGTAGATATAGTCAAATTCTTAGTAACATTAGCTGGTTGAGTATATTTTCCATCAGATGTATCAGAGTTAGGTTGTAAATAAGGACAAGTGTTAGTAGTATCTGTACCTTGATTCTGTACCTATAAACAAGACTCTTGTAAATAATTAAGGCTCAATGGCATAAAATATGTTTCCTAAAATTTTTTTAATTGGTATACATCAGCAATGTCTTTTGACTTTATAGGGTTTTCTTGTGCTGGCCCACAGGGGCAAATTTGTTTACACAAGCAGACATAAAAACAAATCTAGGATGAGGGTAAGTGCATATCACATTTTAAATGGATTTTTTTATTTTATATTGTGTGCATACACATACAGTGCTGCTTCACATCCAAGTGTTGTAATAGCTATGATGTAATATGCATGTATACAATTCCTGAAGTGGGCTTTATGATTGTAATATAATGTTGTCAGTGCATGTTTGATTATAGATACATAATTTCATTGCAGCTCAATTTTCAATTGTAGACTTTCAATGTAGAGCCAATTATTATCTCTTTCTGTGTATTAAGTATTCAATTTATTGTTATGACATTGTCCAATGGATTTTTGGTGCAATTTTTACTCTCTAATAGGAACAGTAGAGCCCAATGACTTTATTTTTGTACCTATTAATTTTACTGTTGGTTTCTTAGTATGAATATCATAGCAGCAAATTTGAAGAAAGTTAGCTAAATTTGGCAAATTTGGTGTTTTGATAATCATCTGCTAAACTGAATATTCACAGTTGAGCCATTATGCCCATACTCAATGGCACACGGTCACAAATTCTCCAAATTAAAACTCCCCAACCACCAACAGTTAATCGTTTGCCAAAATTTACTCCCTCCAAAATTTCTGCTGTACACTAGTTTGTGGGTTAAGTACATATTAGTTAAACAAGAATTAGGCTGTTTTCAATTACAACTCCTACAATAGAAAACAACTTTCAATATACTCTCTGAACTTAATGCTAGCACTATAGTACTGTAGCTCTACAGTGTATATACAGCTAAATTTTAACCTAGAAAAGTCACACACATATTTCATACTTTAGTTGGGATTTTGGACATGCATGCATTAATTTGGTTTGGGAGTTTGACACCCATTTGTTGTATTATTATGTTTAACTGATATCATAAATCTATAAACATGTTTGTAGTATCCAGGGTATATAGTTTTATAGGTGAAGTTAAGTAAATTATAAAAGTAAACATTAAACAAATTGTTATTACTGTGTATTGGGAAATTTACTTATCACTTTAATTTTGTAAACAAATTCACAAAAAATTAATACCACAAGCATTTCCCAATACACTTGTATTATAGAACAATATAAAGGGTTTGGATCTGGTGAGTGAAGATTTTGTTGACATAGGGGTTCAGTTAAACCACACTAACTATACTGGTAGGTATATAAACTAGGTATGACCCTAGACCTCAACCACAAACAATATATATGAAAACTGGGCAACAAAGACTGCAAAGTATACTGTAAATGACAAAAGGAATAACTTACATTGAGCCATTGACCATTAGTACATGATGAGTTCTGCCCAGTACATGTAAAGTCTAACTGGCACCAACCACAAAGAAAACTGACAACACATTCAGAGCAACTTGTTGCAGTTGAGCAATCCAATGAAGCTTTTACTTTAACAACCTGTTAATTAATGTTAACTGACAGTTAATGTATGATCACTCACATGCGTTGGTGAGAGAGCATATAAATATTCACCGTCTGGGGAAAATTTAATCTTATTCACTTGTTCATTAGTCTTTGTAGTGATGTTGCGAATTGAAACTAACAAATTGTCAGCTGTGAAATAGTACTACATGTATAATGATGATAGACTACAAATAATTATTTTGTTAAAATCAATACTTTGTTACTTACCTGTTCAATTGTTTGATGAGACCCAGCATATAGATACACAGTGTCTTCATATGCAAGACTATTAAGTGCAGATACTTCAGATGTGAAAGCAACTCTGACTCCGAATGTAGGACTATCTACTTCAAATGGAACAATAAATTGTCCTAGTCTATTGCATGCCATAATTGCCTATTAAAATGTACAATGATCCATTATTATAAAGTTGTATTGATTATTTTTCTTACACTTTTCATATCTTGATCTAAATTACTCGGACATGAACTACTGCCACTATTTCTTTTTAAGGACAATGTTCCCTGCCCATTTTTACATGAGGATAACTTATCATTCATTTTTCTATTAATTTCTGATACATTGAATGCACATAAGATATTAGTACTGCCACTCTTCATTGATACCATAATCATTGATTCTCCATTGATATACTGTACAAAGGTAGCTGCTGTAATTGAATCAGGATTTATCATTTCATTACACTGTAATTCTGCCTCAGTGTATGTTTTAAGTGTTGACATACTAAGCTGCTCAATTCCAGTATCGTTGCTACATATTCTTGCTACTTGTACTTTGGAGCCATAATCAGCTAGGACAAATACATAATATACAAATTCATTATGCTGAAAATTATTTAAAAATTTTCTAGTAAGCTTAATATTATGTTCTTGTTGACTTCCAACCAGTACAATTTGTAGCTGAGAGCCAGAGGATGAATACTGTAGTTTACTGATTGATGAAGCAATAGGTGAAGCAGCATCTTTACCAACAAAAAATTTTCTGTCTTCAGTATAAAGCCCTGGCATGTCAGGTGTTGTTGGGAATAGGAATGATGAAGGAGTAGGGCTTGCAGAAACACTGACTGTGTTAGTGAGGTCATTAGGATTGAGAAGAAAACACTCCTGCTCCTGACAAGAGAGAACATTCTGACTGAGTCCAGTATCATTGAGGAGCAACAATAGTTGATTAGTAGTAGTGTTCAATGGAAGAGATGAGTTTACTGTTAAACTGTCAGAGTTTAACTTTATAATGTGACTGGCTGTACCAATCAAGAGGGATCCATCACTCAGTACAAGGCAAGTAGAGAGAGTATCATTTTGTAGTTGATACTGCAAGACAGCATTACTTGATCCTAGTATACTCAGAAAGAATAGGAGAAGAGAAGAGACCATCATACTGATTTGCACTTGAAAATTAAATATTTTCTAATGATTATCATCAAGAGTACATGTAATTGTGATATCATTAAAATCATTAAGACTCTTGTGATATTATTAGAGTCAAGTTATTGTATTAAATTAATTAATTAGCATGAATTGCTATTGGTTTTGAGTGACACAGAAATCACTGATTCATTTTATCGCTGATCTCAAATCAAGTGAAGTTGCTAATTATCACTCAATACTAGAGTCAATCCAGTCTTTAGTATAAGACTTAAGTCACGTGACATGGTGGGTGACATCATGTCATAGTCACTTGGCTTTGACTCTTTTCTCTCCAGTGTATAAGGTGCCTGATAGTGTTATGAAGTTGCAAAAGCATTGGTTGAGCATGAGGAAAGTAACTTGGACAGTTCAATTATTTAATAGTTGAAGTACATTTACAGTCAACTGACCAATTTTTTATGGCTGAGGATGAAGAGGGAAATGATTAATTTAACTTTTAAGGTACATGTCATGGTAATCTAGCTACTCAACAAAATAATTAATTTTTGAACTAAACTAGAAATTTATGGGCATACAAAGGAAATGTTACATATTAAATGCAGCGAGAAATTGTTATGTAATAGCAATAAAAATAATGGCCTACTGAAAAGAATTTTTCAATTAGCATCACCATCTACTTTTGAGATATTTTCGTAGCTTCCTTTATCTTCTGAACTTTGAGCAATATCATCAATCACTCCTGTATCAACATGACCTTCATTATCTTCATTATTAGCTTTCTTTACAAATAAAAATTCTTCATTCTTGCTTGCAGGTATTTCATGAATATCTGATGCTTTAATGTATGCTGGGTTAGACTGGGGAAAGAGATTGTTATCTTGGCTAGTGATGCCCTGATAGATGTTCATAGAAATTGGGATTGCTAAATTACCTCTGTGAGATATTGGCCTATTATATTCAAAAGTAGATTGTATATGCACAGCTTATAAATATGTAATCTATAATATCTTACTTTTCTTTGCTGTCTTTTGCCCTCTTTTGTAAAATGAAAATGACAATTATCAATGGTATTGCTACAATCAATAGTGTAATAATGATACTAGCTGCTATAGATCCTCCAACAATGGCTCCAATTGAAGTAGAACTTGGAGCACTAGTGCTGGTACTAGTAGGGCCAGTAGTAGTAGTAATAGTAGTAATAATAGTACTAGTAGATCCAGTGCTAGTAATAGACTCAGTACTAGTGTTGGCATATTCTAGTGTCCATTCAGGGCCAGTGATACCATTGGATGGAAACACTAGATTCCTTCCCACTCTAACCTGTAGATGCATATTAATGAAACTGCATATGCAATAAAGAATATTCTTACTCTTAGTGCTAATGTGGTACCTGATGGCTTGTTGGGTGGCCTACAGGTAATCTCCTATTTATAAGGTTTTTGATATTAGTATTATATGCAGAAACCACTTACAGTTTTAGAGCTTGTTCTGATACTACACACATCATCAGAATTGTCTCCTAACATAATATTAATCTCTGATGGGTTAACTGATTCAACATTCATTCCCTATATTTAACAAAGACATCAGTTTTTAGTCTTTATATATCTTATAACTTACCCTAATAGTAATGTCATTAATATCATCCACTGATATAGATCTTGAGTCAGCATCAATACCAGTAAATATTGGATTACGTTGCAGTTTTAGTCTCAGAGCTGCATTCATGTAATTAGGTGACTCTGCTCCATCTAACATCAGCATGTACTCAATAGATGTTCCATAACTGCTGTCGGCCACATTAGTAATATTAGGAGCATTGCATATGAGTGTAGTATTATCATTAGTGACACAAGGCTGTATAAAGAGATACATATGCTAAAGAATAGGATTACTATACCGACCTCAACACTACTAGAAATCAGTCTACTATCATTGATAGTAATAGTAGGAGATTGAACTGAATTTAAGTTAGCACCAGTGAATACTAGTTGAATGCCACCACTAAAGAATAAGAGTATATATAATATAAATAAAGAGTATTTACCTACCAGAATTATACTTACGCTGGTATTATGATCATAGGACTGATACTATCAAATGTAGGATCTGGTCTATATTGATAGCTTATACTAGTATTAGAGAATGAAGCTCCATTGACTGATACTATTACATTCCTTACACAGTCAGTATCATCAATACTACTAGTAATACAGTTGATCTCAGTATTAGTAATATTCCTATTAATGTTCACAATAATCATAATAATACAATTACTTACGTGATATTACAGTTAACATCAGGACATGTGTTTCTCTTCTTTCTTGATGATGATTGTCTCATTATTACTCTAGTCATTTTTTTATTACCAATATCAAAGTTAGTACCTTGTACTCTTATTCTAGTACCACCACTAACAGGACCATATGTAGGACTCACTGATTGAATGATTGGTGTTATGAACTGGTACTGTGTTGTACTATTGACACTCACACTACCACTGGATCTGGTCACTCTTATCATGATAGTCTCATTCCTGTCTGCAGTATCACTAGTATCAGGATCAATAGTACATGTTATCCATACTCCTGGTTCATATTCATCAACAATACAGTTTCTAGTACCAATTATAACAGACTCTATGTCAGAGCGTTGTGTACCCAGATTAGTTCCATTAATAATGATGGTTGTTCCACCTCTGGGGGGACCAGCCTTAGGATTAAAGTCAGTAATCATTGGTAGAGGGCAGTTTCCTGTACTAATGACAGCACTAGCATCATTACAATCACTAATGTCTCTACATTGATTATTACTATTACACCAACTGCAGCTAAATCCAGTATCAATTCTCTGTGCTAAGCATGATGAGCAACCAAGGGCCAATGTAGGACAATCATACAAAATAACTGCACAATATACAATATAATTAAAACACTATGATTTAATATTTATTATAATTACCATTGAGATTTGCTGTAGCATTAGTCTCTATTGTATATCTATTTTCATTGTAAACTTGTCTGAGACTTAATGAGACATTCTGAGTACTACCTCCTCCTCCAATTGTCAACTATTAAACAAGTATTAATTATTACTAAATATTCTACTGTTACTCACCACAGGATTATTATTACATGTCACTTTATTGTCATGACTAACAGTAGCAGTTCTAGTATCAGTACCATACACACACTCATAAGTGAGACCAGGTGAAGACTATAAAATTAATGACAATCCATAATTAATGCTGTTACAGTTACAGCACATACCCCAGTATTACTAGTTGATAATGTTAAATTCTTAGTAACATTAGCTGCTTGAGTATATCTACCATCAAATGTAACAGAATTAGGCTCTAAGAAAGGACAGAAACTACTAGCACTACCACCATCTTTTATCTAAAAAGAATACCAGCACATCATGCCACGAAAGGCTATGCAGTTCTTACATTGAACCATTCACCAGTAGTACATGATGAGTTTTGTCCAGTACATGTAAAGTCCAATTGACACCAACCACATGTTTCACTTTGAAGACATGCACTACACCTAATGAAAAGAATGAAATCCTTGAAAATGCTGTATCTGCACCCAAACACAAGTAAACTGACTGCTGCTCCATTTAAAAGTGGTATGTTGTTCATGCACCACTTTCAGTTGTGATGCAGACACAACTAAAACTGCTTTACAACTCAAAAACTGCCTATGCCCTAATGTACAATATTGTTTGGACAACACTCGAGCATAGATTGTTTCATAATTCACAAAATTAAATATTCAATAGCAGTCACATTTATAGTATCTTGCTAGTGCTACCTCTGAGTGTATACACACATTCATCAACTCACTTTGATGCTGTAGGACAACTGTAGAAAGTATAACTAGTAGGCCTTGTATAGAAATTTACACCAGTTCTATTACTGTATATACTAAAAGTAGTGTCTGAAGAGAAATATCAGTTAAAAAGTACATGAAAGGAGTAACAATAAAGATTAATACTGTATAAAAGTTATTACCTAGTTGCATGCCAGTGACCTGAGACACTATGTCTTGTACTGAACAGCTACCAGCATTAGTACCCATTGATAGTTCCAATGGACTCATGATACCATTAAAAACACAAAAATATTCTTCCCCTGGTAATTTAGAAGGAGGAGGAGCTGGTAAAAATGTCAGATCAATCTAAGAGAGAAAGAACTCAATGTCACACCATTGCTAATGATACATACCTGATGAGGTTGTTGCTCAATATCTATTACATAAGTACTTGGATCAATAGATAATGCGTCAAAGCAATAACTACTGTCTCCTTGTGTTAGGTATCGTCCTGTTTGATCATTATCCTGACAGAATGGTTTACGGGAACACTTGTTCTCTATCATACACCAACCACATAATGGATCACCTAAACTAACACACTCAGAGCAACTAGTGGCACTGGAACAACCCTCTGTCTTTAATGCAATCACCTAATGCAGTATGTATAGTAACTTATTATTAATATTCTGATGATTCTGGTATAGTAATTAGTAATGGGGAATTATTTGTGATACCATACAATGGTCTGACTCGTTATCTAATCGTAGTAGCATTTTTATGTCTAACCCATATACTTGACATCACTTATGAGTCATTACTTAGTTATGTATATGCATGAACTCTACATCAACAACACTAGTATACTACTAATCATTATATATACTTACATTAGTACCACTAATACCATACACATACTCTGAACCTTGAGACCAGGATAATGATGTCACTGTAGAGGTTGATGTAACTTGAGATATAAATTTAAGGGTTGTACTATTGACCAAGTGATACTGTAGGATTTTTATCAAACTGTATAAAGACTGTAACACAACTACTAACCTTATTGATGCAATAATTATTGCTATTTAATGTAAGTGCAAAGTAAATAAAATTAGTGTCATCAATGGACACTCCAACAATAGCAGTTAATCCATTCAGTATAGTAGTGTTAGTAATTAGACCAGTGGGAGTGAGGGGGTTTGATGCACCAACTGCTGGAGCAGGAGTACCACTTCTTGAATCAGATATACTACACTGTTAGGGAGATTATAATTATATCAAGTACCGTATAGATTAAAACTCACTATGCTTCCAGATAATCCTACTGAACATGATACAGAATTCTGCCAAAAGATATTTTTATTACCATTACCATCAACTACACACGATTGATAAGCAGCATCCATTAAGGAGTTAATCTCAGGCAGACTGTATGAACATACATCAACCACTGAACCAAAACGTATTGCAATGAACAATGTCTTTCCATTAATAACAAATACATCAATCAGAGTAGGATTAAAGAAACCGTTATTACCATCACAACCTAAAGTCAGCTCATATTGATTGTTGAAGCCATCAGCTGTACTGTCATTACATACTCTTATTATACGAAGCCGTCTGTTAACACCACTTGTTGAAGGATCACTCACAAGATAGTAAGCATATCCTGAAGCAAAGAAACCACTCACAAATACACGATTAAAACCTGAAGTTTGTTGATGTACAGGATTAGTAGCTCTTGATAGTGTGCTACCAGCAAACCCATACTGATGATATAGAATATGACTATTAACAAAGCTCCCAGTGTAAAAGCTGTTGCCATCTCCTCCAGTGAACACTGCTAGACTAATTGCAATCCCACTTTTAGTCACTGTTCTATTAGCAGGAGCTTCAAGATTAGATCCATTAAGAACAGAACATGTTTCACCTCCAGCATCAGTACACACTACACACCACTCACCATCAGGTGTACTAGCCATTCCAGTAACAGTACCACCAGGAGTGTCAGGAGAGCCCTCTGATTGTTGTAGAGTAGGAGAGAAATGGTGTACTTGATTGGCAGTGCTCACAAAGACTCCATTAGCACTAACAGCAACATGAGTCACTGTACTGGATAGAGATGAAGAGATGAGTGGCTGAGAATTAACCAAAGGAGGAGGAACAGCTAGTGTGAGAAAGAGGAGAAAAGTTGCTGCTGCTTTCATGATATGAAGAATAGCTCATTGCATAGCACAGGCAATGAATATCATTAGCATACCTCACAATAATTACAACCCAGCCAGGCCGAAATTTCTCTCAAAAAGTGACCAAATTGTGCTGATAATGTGCACAACATAAGTTGTTATGCAAGTCTAGTTTCATAGCAAGTAGTTTCATTCCAAGTGTCCTAGTACAGGTTCATTATCAGTTTTTTATTATCAAAGTAAAAGTTTTAATTCATTATATATATACTATCTATATCCCAGTTGAGTTTCGAACAAGAAAAACTGGAATAACTTTTTATAGAAAGGTGGGCTGCAGGTGGAAAAGGTTAGAGATCTGTACACTAAAACTCTTAGTCACATGATCACTAAAAAGTAATCACCTATTAGTATGTACACATATACTACTTATTGTTTGTTTACTGTAGGAATTCAAATGTACCCAATCTGTTCTTTACTACTCTCTCTGATCAATTTCCAGTATGGCTGTTTTGTTGCTTTTTAAATATTAACTCTTGTTAGGATATTAGTTAAATGCTTCTACCTAATTCTGTTAATGATATACAAACTCCAGGAAACCATTTCAGATTGGTAAGAGTTCTAAATATCTAGCTCTTACATGTGTACGTTTATCTCTTCATTCAGAAGTTAGGATATGGTTTAAGTAGTAGTAGATCTATATTGTGTTTCTCAAAAAAACAGGTGGTTTTTATAACGTGAATTACTATACGCTTGCCTTCGGTTTTGAGTGACATGGAAATCATTGATCCATTGATATTGTGTTTTATCACTGATCTCAAATCAAGTAAAGTTGCTAATCATCGTCCAATACTGGAGTCAATCAAGTCTTTAGTTATGAACCTCAAGTCACATGACATGGTGGGTCACATCATGTGATAGTCACTTGACAGCATAAATTCTGCCTCTTTTCTCTCCAGTGCAAAGGCGACAGTGTTATGAAGTTGCATAAAGCATTGGTTAAGCTTGAGGAAAGCAATCCAAGAAAGACTGGACAGTTGACTCTAAATATACTTCAATTATTACCTGAGGATGAAGAGGAAAATGACTAGTAGGCACATGTCATGTGTAATACAGTATGTAATCTAGTATTAACTTACTTTTCTTTGCCGTCTTTTGCCCTCTTTCTTAAAATTAAAATGACAATTATCAATGGTATTGCTACAATTAATAGTGTAATAATGATGCTAGCTATACTACAAATCCTCCAACAATGGCTCCAATTGAAGTAGACCCAGTACTAGTACATACAAATGTCCATTCAGGGCCAGTGATACCAATAAATGGAAACACTAGATTCCTTCCTACTCTAACCTGTAGATGCATATAACGAGACTGTGCATATCAATGAAGAATATTCTTATTTTTAGTGCTAATGTGGTACCTGATGGCTTGTTGAGTGGCCTACAGGTAATCTCCTGTTTATAAGGTTTTATCATAGTATTATGAATTATGCAGAAACCACTTACAGTATTAGAAGTTGTTCTAACAGTACAAATATCATCATCATTGTCTCTTAGTGTAATATTAATCTCTGATGGGCTAACTGATCCAACATTCATTCCCTATATTTAACAAAGCAGTTTAGTTTATACATTCAACTACAACTCACTAGAATAGTAATGTCATTAATATCAACCACTGATATAGATCTTGAGTTAGCATCAATACCAGTAAATATTGGATCAGGTTGCAGTGTTAGTCTCAGACCTGCATTCATGAAATTAGGTGACTCTGCTCCATCTAACATTAGCTTGTACTCAATACGTTCACCATAGTAACTGCTGTCAGCCACATTAGTAATATTAGGAGCATTACATATGAGTATAATATTATCATTAGCGAGACATGGCTGTATAAAGAGATGCATTACTATATAATAAGAATACTATACTGACCTCAACACTATTAGGAATCAGTGTAGTATCATTGACAGTAATAGTAGGAGATTGAACTGAGTTTAAGTCATCACCAGTAAATATTAGCTGAATACTACCACTAAAGAATAAGAGTATAATATAAAGAGTATTTATCTATCATTAACGCGGTAGCATAACTGGCACACCAGCCTGAATCATGTGATAACAATGGGTGGGGCTCATTATTTTTGCAAATCTCAAAGTGCAAAATATGAATTTCTTCAGTGTTTTACTGTGTTTAGATATTAATACTTTAAGTACGTAAAAACAAGACAAATATTTATGGCTCTGTGAAGGAATCTCTCCTGTTCTTCAATATCCCTCCCTCTCTCTCTCATCATTACAGAAATGAAGAGAAAGAGAACTAAATGAAATTAAAACTTTGCAATGAACTATAATACATAGTTACAACAATGCATAGTTAACAACAATGCAATACAATACATGGTATTGTATTGTACATCGATACAACAACAACAACAGTACATCAATACAAAAACAATACATAGTTAACAATATAACTTACATACTCAATTACCTTTAATAGTTACAACAATAGTTCCAACAATACATTGTTAGAACTATTAAGGAACTTTAGTAAATCCTTACTATGCATCATTTGGTTTCCTAAATAAAAAATTATTGAGACAACTTGAAAACAATTAAATACCAAGCAGAACATGCATACACGTAGATCTATAGTCTAATACTACTTCTATTTTATTGTCTTCTTTGGTTTAAAAATTAAAAATAATTATTGTTCTTAGTAATGTTCATGCAATTCATTGCAGGGTTTCCCACAGGATTTTTAATAGTGCTATTACCACAGTAAATTTTAGAAATTTGACAAAATTAATACTATGCACGGTATTTTTCTAGGAGATAATTTTTCACTTCATGTACATGTATTTACATGTATATGTTGTGTAGCCATGTGTAATTTGGATCAAAATTAAATTTTCAAATTTGTTTAAAAATTAGGTCAAAGTCCTTGTGCTATGAATCCCACTTAGTAATGCTACCACGTTACATTATGTACATAATGTACATAAGAGACTCAGTGTATC
>NW_003546370.1:117966-119657 GCF_000090795.2 Amphimedon queenslandica | reverse complement strand
TAAGAAAGATTAAATTTTAAGTATTATAAACTTACCTAGGTTTATTGATGGAGGTCCAGTGTGAGATAGAGAGGGACAGAGAGAAAGGGAGACACATGGGGTGGGAAGGAGGAACTGAGGGAGGAAGAGAGAGAATTATGAGTACGTTTGTATAAATCTGACAATATATACATGTAGTGTACATAACATCGTGAACTAATGTGTCTTAAGGAGAGTTGGAGGCATGATTATGAAAGTACATGTACATTCATTTATGGAGTTTGAATAAAATAAAATAGTGAAGGTTTCCATATAAGAGTTTGAATAAGAGTGGGTATGGGTAAAAAAATTACCAGTAGTGGTAAAAATGGCTAGTACATGTACTATGTAGCTGAAGCAGCAAGTGTAGTTTGTTTGTGTGCATACTTAAACTGAGTAAAGAAATATGGACTCTTCAAATGCACTACATCAACATGTACAAGAATATAAACATGACACTCTGAGCAATAAATATAAGTCTACATGTCATGCAGATACAACATGAAAACTGCATCTTTATATAACCAGTCAACCTGAAACGAGTTTGCAGGTCTAAACTATGTATATGCATGTACATGTATAAAAGGTTTTACTATATGAAGGGACATAGTGGAGGCAGGGGCGTAGCTGGACCTTGGGTGACGGTAAGGCAAGGAGACAAAATGGCGCGCGAAGCGTGCCGCGATTTTGGCCACACCCCTTTTACGTAACAAAATGGAGGCATTTTCCTGCAAGCTGAGCGAAATCAGAGTGAAATTATCATTGTATATAGCTTTAAAAAGAGCTATGGTTATCAGCCACCCCCTTTTGCTATTGTAAGAACAATGAATATAATCTTTTGGGTTATAATTTCAATGAATATAATTATAAGGGCACTTTGATGGTAGGGCCCAGGCCCCCTCAGGCCCTACCTCAGCTACACTCTTGAGTGGAGGGAGTTAAATTTGGTGAATTGCTAAATTTTGGTGGTTGGTGGATTTTTATTTTGGCGTATGGCTATCAAAATGCCAAATTTAATTCCTCCAAATTTCCAAAATTTCCTGCTATATGATATGTTTTGAAGAATTAATGCAACATTGATTAAAAATTGTTTGTAATTGTGTAAATAAATCTACTTTAAAAGGTACACATTATCATACTTAAACTTATACTTAAGTACTATTATTAAAAGCATGTGAATGTACTTATACACATATTTTGTAAATATACTTGGACTTTACTTCAGCACTAAGGGCTTTTATTAAATAAACACCAAACATTAAAGGATACAAAATGTAGAATAAAATAAGCAAGCAAGCAGTTTACCATACACATACCTGTAGTATAGCTGTAGAAACAGTCATTAAGATGTATCCACATGCTGCTGCTGGACAGGAGTACAATCTTATTTTATTGACCATTTGCTTGAAATAAGCTCCTCACTTCTTCCCATTTCATATCCACCATTTTATTTCACTGTGGCAACTGTGGCAATACCTGCTAATTAATAAGCAATATAAATAATGAATATTTTTGCTCTAATAAAGATCCCTTGCTAAGGCCACTCCAATCATAGTATCCCTGGGCAGGCGGTTTGTTTATTACCATTATTAATTTATTTATTATCACTTGTGTATAAACTATGTCAATGTCCAACTGCAATACTGTAGTTTGGGATATACCTGTAGATCTAT
>NW_003546370.1:90824-117956 GCF_000090795.2 Amphimedon queenslandica | reverse complement strand
TATCGAGAATATTAGCAGCTGTAACATTACTTAAAGTATAACAAATAGTGATGGGGGACCATGTGGCATAAAATGGGTAAGCGAATCTATTTGGAGTGGCTTAAATATAATACATGTTTGTAGTAGGGCATGGTCCACACAAGTTGCCATAGGCATAGATAATAGAGTAAATCTATGACATGAAGAGGGCGTTTAAGCCCCACCCTTTAACATATAGAATGCTTTACTCAGCATAAAACCAACAATTTACTCTATATACTTACCTTTACTAGAAGAGATTAAGTAAAATGAGGTACATTATACCGTACATAAATCATAAACACAGAACTTGAGCCTCAGTGTAGTCATAGTAACTAAAGAATAAAATTATTGATGTTTATTTAGAATAATTTCTCTCACTTGAAGCGAGTGGTGTCAGTAGATAGTCGTGTCTTTAGGCATGCACATCATCTTAATTTCATCACAAATCAGTCAGTAAGTACCGTCAGTAATTGTAAAAGGCTCTTCCAGTTCCAGCGAGTTCCAGCCATTATAATAATCATTACTGAGCATGCGCAGTTGGCTGCATCAAAATGGCGTCCAATCACTTGGTGAATCAACTGTGTACTTGAAAATAACGACGAGAAATCATTTTGTAGAATCAAAATGCCAAACCACACCGCTGCACTAGCGTCCATTAAGCGCAACAGAATGGTGCAAAAATTATCTTTTTAGGATAAAAACTGTGGAAGAAGAAGAAGAAGAAGGAGAAACCTGAACATTTGGTGCATGCAGGCATGCATGCATTCATTGCCGTAAAACTATCTTGTGGAAGTTTTTAGCTACTTTTTATAACACTAACCTTTTTCAATAAAATTATAAAGGAAATCTTGACTGTCAGATAAGCTATAAAGAATTCCTGAAGATTTACACAGGCTCAATAATTCTGGGATGGCAGCCATTTTGGGGGGGCGCTCGTCCAACTCAACCCTACATACCAAGCGCTAGCGCTTGGTAATACACATGTACATGTACATCTGCTGTATATGTAATTTTACTGGTTTTGTGATCAGGAAATTTAGCAAACACAAACTTTACAGATTTAGCATGTATTTTTGTTGCATGATATTGCAAAAATTTGTGCAACAAAGATTTAACTCTTTAATGGACTTTCCAGTAAAAAATAAGCTTCATTATTCATTTTGATTCTTGAAAATTATAACTTTTGCAGTACTTTTATGCAAAATTGTAGTTGTGTTTATTAATTTATTATTTATTATCTCTCCCTCCCTCCCTCTCTCTCTCTCTCTCTCTCTCTCTCTCTCTCTCAGCAATGCTTTTGCAACTTCATAACACTATCAGGCACTTTATACTGTATGAGGTGCCTGATAGTGTTATGAAGTTGCAAAAGCATTGGTTGAGCAAGAGAAAAGTAATCTGGACAGTTCAATTATTTAATAGTTAAAGTACATTTACAGTCAGTTGTCTAGTTTTTCTTGGCTGAGGATGAAGAGGGAAATGACTAATTTAAATTTTAAGGTACATGTCAAGTGTAATATACTACTCAACAAAATAATTAATTTTTGAACTAAAATGCAAGTATCTAGGCATACAAGGAAACAAAATGTATTAAATGCAGCGAGAAATTATGTAGTAGTAATAAAAATAATAGTTTACCAAAAATAATTTTTTTAATTATCATCACCATCTACTTTGGAATATTTTTGTAGCTTCCTTTATCTTCTGAACTTTGAGCAATATCATCAATCACTCCTGTATCAATGTGACCTTCATTATCTTGATCTTCTTGATTCACTTGATTAGCATCATCATCATCATCATTATTAGCTTTCTTTACAGATACAAATTCTTCATTCTTGCCTGCAGGTGTTTTGTGAATATCTGATGCTTTAACGTATGCTGGGTTAGACTGGGGAAGGAGGTTGCTATCTTGGCTAGTGATGCCCTGATAGATGTTCATAGACATTGGCATTACTACATTCCCTTCATGAGGTATTGGCCTATTATATTCAAGAGAAGATTGTATAAGCACAACTTAAATATGTAATCTATAATATCTAACTTTTCTTTGCTGTCTTTTGTTCTCTTTTGTAAAATTAAAATGACGAATATTAATGGTATTGCTACAATCAATAGTGTCATAATGACACTAGCTGCTATAGATCCTCCAACAATGGCTCCAATTGAAGTAGAACTTGGAGCACTAGTGCTGGTACTAGTAGGGCCAGTAGTAGTAGTCATAGTAGTAATAATAGTACTAGTAATAGACCCAGTGCTAGTACTAGACTCAATACTGGTGCTAGTATATTCTAGTGTCCATTCAGGGCCAGTGGTACCATTGGATGGAAACACGAGATTTCTTCCTACTCTAACCTGTAGGTACATAAAATGAGACTGTGTATATCAATGAGGAATATTCTTACTCTTAGTGCTAATCTGGTACCTGATGGCTTGGTGGGTGGCCTACAGGTAATCTCCTATTTATAAGGTTTTTGATATTAGTATTATATGGAGAAACCACTTACAGTATTGGAGCTTGTTCTAAGTGTACACACATCGTCATCATTGCTTCCTAATGTAATATTAATCTCTGATGGGCTAACTGATCCAACATTCATTCCCTATTTAACAAAGACATCAGTTATTAGTCTTTATATACCTTATAACTTACCATAATAGTAATCTCATTAATATCGTCAACTGATATAGATCTTGAATCAGCATTAATACCAGTAATTATTGGATCAGGTTGCAGTGTTAGTCTCAGATATGCATTCGTAAAATCAGGTGACTCTGCTCCATCTAACATTAGCATGTACTCAATACACGTTCCATAGTAACTGTCTATCACATTAGTAATGCGAGGACCATTACATATCAGCAAAGAAGTTTTAATATCATTAGTGATACAAGGCTGTGTGAAGAGATAAATTACAACTAGGACAAGCATATAATATACTGACCTCAACACTACTAGGAATCAGTCTACTATCAGTAATAGTAATAGTAGGAGACTGAACTGAATTTAGGTTACGACCAGTGAATGCTAGTTAAATCCCACCACTAAAGAATGAGAGTATAATATAAAGAGTATGTACCTACCAGAATATACTTACGCTGGTATTGTGACCATAGGACTGATACTATAAAATGTAGGATCTGGTCTATATTGATAGCTTATACTAGTATTAGAGAATGAAGCTCCATTGACTGATACTATTACATTCCTCACACAATCAGTATCATTAATACTACTAGTAACACAGTTGATTTCAGTATTAATAATACTCCTATTAATGTCACAATAATTATATGACATTCATTATTGGCATACTTACGTGATATTACAGTTAACATCAGGACATGTATTTCTCTTCTTTCTTGATGATTGTCTCATTATTACTCTTGTCATTTCTTTATTACCAATATCAAAGTTAGTACCTTGTATTCTTATTCTAGTACCACCACTAACAGGACCATATGTAGGACTCACTGATTGAATGATTGGTGTTATGAACTGGTACTGTGTTGAACTATTGACAGCCACACTACCACTGGATCTGGTCACTCTTACTGTAATACTCTCATTCCTGTTTGCATTATCACTAGTATCAGGATCAATGGTGCATTTTATCCATACTCCTGGTTGATATTCATCAACAATACAGTTTCTATTACCAACCATAACAGACTCTATGTCAGAGCGTTGTGTACCCAAATCAGTTCCATTAATAATGATAGTTGTTCCACTGCTAGGAGGTCCTGCCTTGGGATTAAAGTCAGTAATCATTGGTAGAGGACAGTTTCCTGTACTAATGACTGGACTAGCATCACTACAGTCACTAATGTCTCTACATTGAGTATTACTAGTACACCAACTGCAGCTAAATCCAGTACCAATTCTCTGTGTTAAGCATGATGAGCAACCAAGGGCTTATGTAGGACAATTGTACAAGATAACTGTGTACCTTATAATTAAATACTATAATATTCATTATATTTACCATTGAGATTTGCAGTAGCATTAGTTTCTATTGTATATCTATTTCCGTTGTAAACTTGTCTGAGACTCAGTAAGACATTCTGAGTACTACCTCCTCCTCCAATTGTCAACTATCAACCAATTCATTATTACTAAATATTCTACTGTTAATTACTTACCACAGGATTATTAATACATGTCACTCTATTGTCGACACTGCTAACAGTAGCAGCTCTAGTATCAGTACCATATACACACTCATAGCTGAGGCCAGGTAGAAACTACATGTATAAAAATTCAGTAATAAGTTATAAGTACCATTATAGTCTGGCTTACTGGGGTATTGATTGTAGATATGGTCAAATTTTTAGCAACAGTAACTGGTTGAGTATATTTTCCACCAGATGCATCAGAATTAGGTTGTAAATAAGGACATACATCTGTAGCAACTGTAGCTTGATTTGTAATCTAAAAAAATCAGATTAAAGAAATGTCTTAGCAATGATTCAACAATGGGAACTGGACACCGATGGTCAAAGGCTAACATCAATTCAAACCAAGTGTGCCATGTAAGATATACTGTATTGGTCCGAATTAATATTGGCAGGGTGAGCATCTGCCAATAAAATCCATCATTCGTTCCATTCTCATTCTAAACATATACCGTATACTGGGTTATTTTCGTGGGTCTAAATTTTAGTGGTTTGCTCCTAGTGGGGCAATTCGTGGTTTAATTTTCGTGGTTGACAGTTTACATAGCCTGTAAGGGGATGGCACTTCAATGATTTCGTGGGTTTTAATTTCGTGGAAAGCCTCAAAACCACGAAAATCACGAAAATAAAGCGCCACAAAAATTACCAGCTATACGGTAATCCATACTAAATTAAAAACATGCAGACAGGAACAACCTGTGTACTCACATTGAGCCATTCACCAGTAGTACATCCTGAGTTAAGCCTAGTGCATTTAAAGTCTAACTGGCACACCAACCACAGCGAAAACGGACAACACATTCAGAGCAATTTGTTATAATTGAGCAATCGAATGTAGCTTTTACTTTAACAACCTGTTAATTAATGTTTATTCACATGTTAATGCAGCAAATGATCACTCACTTGTGTTGCTGAGAGAGCATATAAATATTCCCCATCTGGAGAAAACTCAATCTTATTCACTTGTTCAGTAGTTGTTGTGGTGATGTTGCGAATTGGAATTAACAAATTTTCAGGTGTGAAATAGTACTATCATAATCAAATAAAAATCATTTTTTTGGAATCAATACTTACCTGTTCAATTGCTTGATGAGAGCCAGCATATAGATACACAATGTCTTCAAATGCAAAACTATTAAGTAAAAATAGTTCAGATGTGAAAGCAACTCTGACCCCAAATGTAGGACTATCTACTTCAAATGGAACAATAAATTGCCCTGGTCTATTGCATGGTGTAATTGCCTACAATGACTCATTATTATAATACAAGTAAGACTAATTCCACTTACATCTTTCTGAGCTGGTTCTAAATTGTATGGGCAAGCAACACTACCACTATTCCTTTTTAAAGACAATGTACCCTGCCCGTTTTTACATGAGAATAGCTTATCATCCATTCTTCTATTAATTTCTGATACATTGAATGCACATATGATATTAGTGCTGCCACTCCTCATTGATACCATAATCATTGATTCTCCACTATACTGTACAAAGGTAGCTGCTGTAATTGAATCAGGATTCATCATTTCGTTACACTGTAACTCTGCTTCAGTGTATGTTGTTAACGCTAACACATTATCCTCCTCGATTCCAGTATCACTGCTACATAATCTTGCTATTTGTAGCTTATAGTCAAAACTGGAAAGGACAAATACATAGTATGTGAATTCATTCTGCTGAAAATTAGCTAGAAAATTTCTAGCTAAATTAATAGCGCGTTCTTGTTGACTTCCAACCAGTACAATCTGTAGCTGAGAGCCAGAGGATGAATACTGTAGTTTACTGATTGACGAAGTAGTAGGTGAAGCAGCATCTTTACCAACAAAGAAGTTCCTGCCTTCAGTATGAAGTCCTGGCATGTCAGGTGTTGTTGGAAATAGAAATGTTGAAGGAGTAGGGCTTGTAGACACACTGACTGTGCTAGTGAGGTCATTAGGATTAAGAAGAAAACACTCTTGCTCCTGACAAGAGAGAACATACTGACTGAGTCCAGTATCATTGAGGAGCAACAATAGTTGATTAGTAGTAGTGTTCAATGGAAGAGATGAGTTTACTGTTAAACTGTCAGAGTTTAACTTTATAATGTGACTGGCTGTACCAATCAAGAGGGATCCATCACTCAGTACAAGGCAAGTAGAGAGAGTATCATTTTGTAATTGATACTGCAAGACAGCATTACTTGATCCTAGTATACTCAGAAAGAATAGGAGAAGAGAAGAGACCACCATACTGATTTGCACTACAAAATTAAATATTTTCTAATGAATATCATTAAGAGTACATGCACTTGTGATATCAGTAGAGTTCATGTACTTTGGAGTCATGAAGAGTACATGTACTTTAGAATCATTAAGAGTTCATGTACTTGTGATATCATTAGAGTCAGCTCCTACACAAGAGTTAAAATTTTGTAGTAAAATTATTGTGTTAAAATTCATTAATCAACATCAATTAGGGCTACTTAGCAAAATACTTTTTTGAACTAAACTAGAAGTTTTAGGCATACAAGGAAACAATACATATTAAATACAGTGAGAAATTGTTATGTAGTAGCAACAAAAATAATAGTCTTTAAAAGGATCTTTTTGATTATCATCACCATCTACTTTGGAATATTTTTGTAGCTTCTTTTATCTTCTGAACTTTGAGTAATATCATCAATCACTCCTGTACCAATGTAACCTTCATTATCTTCATTGTCTTGATCATTTCCATTCACTTGACTAACATAGCTACCATTATCTTCTTGATTCCCTTCATTAGCATTGTCACCATCATTATTAGTTTTCTTCACAGATACAAATTCTTCATATTGTCCTGCAGGTATTTCATCATATAAGTGAATATCTGATGCTTTAATGTATGCTGGGTTGGACTGGTGAAGGAGAATGCTATCTTGGTTAGTGCTGCCCTGGTAGTTCATGTTCATAGACATTGGGATTACTGCATTACCTTCATGAGGTATTGGCCTATATTTTATGCATGCAAACTTAAATATGTAATCTAGTATTAACTTACTTTTCTTTGCTGTCTTTTGCCTTCTTTCTTAAAATAAAAATGACAATTATCAATGGTATTGCTACAATCAATAGTGTTATAATGACACTAGCTGCTACAGATCCTCCAACAATGGCTCCAATTGAAATAGACCCAGTACTAGTGTATATTAGTGTCCATTCAGGGCCAGTGATATCATTGGATGGAAACACTAGATTCCTTCCTACTCTAACCTGTAGTTGCAAAATGAAACTGTGTGCATCAATGAAAAGTATTCTTACTCTTAGTGCTAATCTGGTACCTGATGGCTTGGTGGGTGGCCTACATGTAATCTCCTATTTATAAGGTTTTTTGATATTAGTATTATATATGCAGAAACCACTTACAGTATTAGAGCTTGTTCTAACTGTACACACTTCATCATAATTGTCTCCTAATGTAATATTAATCTCTGATGGGCTAACTGATCCAACATTCATTCCCTATTTAGCAAAGCAGATGTATTAATTTATGCATTAAACTACAACTCACTTTGATAGTAATGTCATTAACATCATCAACTAATATAGATCTTGAGTCAGCATCAATACCAGTAAATATTGGATTAGGTTGTAGTGTTAGTCTCAGACCTGCATTCATGTAATTAGGTGACTCTGCTCCATCTAACATTAGCATGTACTCAATAGGTGTTCCATAACTGCTGTCTACTGCAGTAGTAATTTTAGGAGCAGTACATATGAGTGTAGTATTATCATTAATGACACATGGCTGTAAAGAGGTACATTACTATAGAACAAAAATGCTCTACTGACCTCAACACTACTAGGAATCAGTCTACTATCAGCAATAGTAATAGTAGGAGACTGAACTGAGTCTAAGTAATCACCAGTGAATACTAGTTGAATACCACCACTTAAAAAAGAGAAGTAAGAGCATGTATCTACCAGTATATATACTTACGCTGGTATTGTGACCATAGGACTGATACTATCAAATGTAGGATCTGGTCTATATTGATAGCTTATACTAGTATTAGAGAATAAAGCTCCATTGACTGATACTATTACATTCCTCACACAGTCAGTATCATTAACACTACTAGTAACACAGTTGATCTCAGTATTAGTAATATTATTCCTATTAAATTAGTTCAGAATAGTTCATATAACATTCATTATTGGTACTTACATGATATTACAGTTAACATCAGGACATGTGGTTTCCCTTCTTACTTGATGATGATTGTCTCATTATTACTCTAGTCATTTCTTTATTACCAATATCAAAGTTAGTACCTTGTATTCTTATTCTAGTACCACCACTAGCAGGACCATATGTAGTACTCACTGATTGAATGATTGGTGTTATGAACTGGTACTGTGCTGCACTATTGACAGTCACACTACCACTGGATCTGATCACTCTTATCCTAATAGTCTCATTCCTGCCTATATTATCACTAGAATCAGGAACAATAGTAGTACATGTTATCCCTACTCCTGGTTGATATTCATCAACAATACAGTTTCTAGTACCAATCATAACAGACTCTATGTCAGAGCGTTGTGTTCCCAGATTAGTTCCATTAATAATGATAGTTGTTTCACCTCTAGGAGGTCCCGCCTTAGGATTAAACTCAGTAATCATTGGTAGAGGACAGTTTCCAGTACTAATGACTGGACTAGCATCACTACAGTCACTAATGTCTCTACATTGAGTATTACTAGTACACCAACAGCAGCTAAATCCAGTATCAATTCTCTGTGCTAAGCATGACGAGCAACCACTAGCCAATGTAGGACAATCATACAAGATTACTGTGTACATTACAATAAAGCACTGTAATATTTCATTATAGATCTAATTACCATTGAGATTTGAAGTAGCATTAGTCTCTATTGTATATCTATTTCCATTGTAAACTTGTCTGAGACTCAATGAGACTTTCTGAGTACCTCCTTCAATTGTGAACTATCAAACATCGATTCATTAAGTGCTACTAACTGTTACTCACCACAGGATTATTATTACATGTCACTCTATTGTCACTGTTAACAGTAGCAGTTCTAGTATCAGTACCATATACACACTCATAAGTGAAACCTGGTGAAGACTATAGAATTAATGACAATTCATAATTAATGCTAGTGTGTTACAGTTACAGCACATACCCCAGTATTACTAGTTGATAATGTTAAATCCTTAACAACATTAGCTGCTTGAGTATATCTACCATCAGATGTAACAGAATTAGGCTCTAAGAAAGGACAGAAACTACTAGCACTACCACCGTTTTTTATCTATAAAGAATACCAGCACGTCATGCCATGAAAGGATATGCTGGTCTTACATTGAGCCATTCACCAGTAGTACATGATAAGTTATGCCCAGTACATTTAAAGTCTAACTGGCACCAACCACATGGTTCACTTTGAAGACATGTACTACACCTAATGAATAGAATGAAAATTGAAAATGATGTATCTTTATAAACTGATTGAGGCTCTATAGCTATAGTTATTCAAATTAAGTGGCATGTTGTTTATACATCATTTCAGTTGTGATGCAGACACAACTAAAACAGCTTTACAACTCAAAAACTGCCAATGGCCTAATGTATTATTGTTTGGACAACACTCAAGCATAGATTGTTTACTTACTTAACAAAATTATAGTAATGAGAGTATCAGTCACATTTGTGGTATCTTTAAGTGTATATAGTAGATTCATCAACTCACTTTAATGATGCTGTGGGACAATTGTAAAAGGTATAATTAGTAGGTCTTATATAGAAATTTACACCAGTTCTATTGCTGTATATACTAAAAGTAGTGTCTGAAGAGAAATATCAGTTTAAAAACATAAAAGAAAGAAATAATAAAGATTAGTACTGTATAAAAGTTATTACCTAATTGTATATCAGTGACCTGAGACACTATATCTTGTACTGAACAGCTACCAGTATTAGTACCCATTGATAGTTCCAATGGACTTATAATACGATTAAAAACACAAAAGTATCCTTCCCTTGGTAATGTAGGAGGAAGAGGAGTTGGTGAAAATGTCAAATTGATCTAAAGAGAAACAGAAAAGCAGAAGGAGGTCAGAATTTAATATCAAATCATTGCTAATGATACATACCTGATGAGGTTGCTGCTCCGTATCTATTACATAAGTACTTGGATTAATAGATACTGTATCAAAGCAATTATTACTGTCTTCTTGAGATAGGTATCGTCCTGTTTGATCATTATCCTGACAAAATGGTCTACGTGAACACTTGTTCTCTATCATACACCAACCACACAATGGATCACCTAAACTAACACACTCAGAGCAACTAGTAGCACTGGAACAATCCTCTGTCTTTAATGCAATCACCTAATGCAGTATGTAGTAATTTATAATTAACATTCTGATGATTCTGGTATAGTAATTAGTAATGGGAATTATTTGTGATAACATACAATGGTCTGACTCATTACCTAATTTTAGTAGCATTTTTATGTCTAACCAATATACTTGACATCACTTATAAGCCATTACTTAGTTACCGTATAGCGGGTTTTTTGAGGATAATAAATTTCGCGAATGACCTGTATCTGGAAGTTCGCGGAATTAATTTTCACGAATTTCCACTAATCTGCCATTTTGTACCGTATTAAATTGATTTTCAAGGAATTTAATTTCGCGAATCATGAAAAAAATCTGCGAAATTTGCGAAATTTGTTATCCTCAAAAATTTCCCGCTATACAGTATGTATCTATAAACACTTACATCAACAACACTAGTACATACTGATCATTATACTTACATTAGAACCACTAATTCCATACACATACTCTGAACCTTGAGACCAAGATAATGATATAAGTGAAGAGGTTGATGTAACTTGAGATATAAATTTAAGGGTTGTACTATTGACCAAGCAATACTGTAGGATTCATGTCAAATTGTATAAAAACTATAACACAACTACTAACCTTATTGATGTAATTATTGGTACTTATTGTAAATGCAAAGTAAATTAAATCAGTATCATCAATTGACAACCCAACAATAGCAGTTAATCCATTCAGTATAGTAGTGTTAGTAATTAGACCAGTGGGAGTGAGAGGGTTTGATACACCAACTGCTGGAGCAGGAGTACCACTTCTTGAATCAGATATACTACACTGTTAGAAGATACAATTATATAAAGTACAGTATAGATTAAAACTCACAATACTTCCATCTAATCCAGGCGATCCTCCAGAACATGATATAAAATTCTGCCAAAAGATATTTTTATTACCATTACCATCAACTACACATGATTTATAAGCAGCATCCATTAAAGAGTTAATCTCAGACAGACTGTATGAACATATATCATTAAATGAATCATCACGTAATGCAATTAACAATGTCTCTTCATTAATAACAGACACATCAATCAGAGTAGGACTAAAAAAAGTAACACTACCATCACAACCTAAAGTCAGTTCATATTGATTGTTGAAATCAGTAGCTGCACTATCATTGCATACTCTTATTATACGAAGCCGTCTGTTAGCACCACTTGTTGGAGGATCATTCACAACATAATAAGCATACCCCGAGGCAAAGAAACCACTCACAAATACACGATTAAAACCTCCTGAAGCTTGTTGATGTACAGGATTAGTAGATCTTGACTGTGTACTACCAGCAAACCCATACTGATGATATAGAATACGGTTACTAACATAGCTCCCTGTATAAAAGCTGTTACCATCTCCTCCAGTAAACACTGCTAGACTAGTAGCCAATGCACTATTAAGACTATCTGTTCTATTAGCAGGAGCTTCAAGATTAGATCCATTAAGAACAGAACATGTTACACCACCAGCATCAGTACACACTACACACCACTCACCATCAGGTGTACTAGCTATTCCATTAACAGTACCACCAGGAGTGTCAGGAGAGCCTTCTAATTGTTGTAGAGTACAAGAGAACCGGTATACTTGAGTAGCAGTGCTTACAAAGACTCCATTAGCACTAACAGCAATATGAGTCACTGTACTAGATAGAGATGAAGAGATGAGTGACTGAGAATTAATCAAAGAAGGAGGAACAGCTAGTGTGAGAAAGAGAAGAAGAGTTGCTGCTCTCATGATTATCCAAAAAAATGAAAGGAATGCAATAAAATGGGTGTTGCTAGATATTTAATTAACATTCATGTACCAAACATTACATGTATTAATAGCCTCTCATAACAATATGTATAATATTGATCAACCTTTCCATTAATCATTTATAAATACTCTATTTGTACTTTATTTATTGTATGTCTGTAATTTGAGGTAGATATATATCTTCTACAAAACAGGAAACAGTAAACACTTAAAAAAATTGAAATTAAATTCTAATTATAGTTTAATCACATATATGCAAAAATTTTAAATAATTGTAGCTCCAATCAGAAATCCATAATGGCATGGGAATGCACATTAATTAATTTTTTTAAATAAACAAAGCAATAATACTATGGTGATATGGTCAAAATTTGAGGTAGACAAAAAGACACTGTAACTACATGGATTTATGCTTAAAAACTTCTTATTTGACATAGTCTACAAAATGCCATACAGAAGAGCAACTTTAAAAATTCATATAACATCCGATTTTGATCAAAATTGGCTCAAACTTTCTACACAACATAAGAGCACCCATCACAAATTGATAGTTCTCAATTAAGAGTTTGTGGAGCACGATTCATAAGTGCCATCATATAGATAGAGAAGTAGCTGCTCCACTAGTTAGTGTTGTGACTTAGAATTGAACTTTGCTGGTGTAGGTGTGAACTGTTGATACCAAACAACCAATTACCTCTAATGCTTTGCAGAGCACAATAATTTGTGTTTTTATGATAAACAGCAAAATCAAATTCCAACAAATATTTCCAACTGTACAGCTATACAGTATAATAATCTTTCTGTTACATGGAGTGAGTTGTGAAGAGGTGTCAATAAATTAGTTGCTATTGCACTAAGTGTCATCTCTGATGCTTTGTTACTTCACTGTATGCTAACTTGAAAGATTTTTTCTGAAATATACAATTATAATAAATTATTTTCAAAACAGAAATATATAATTATAATAAATTTTTGAAACAGAATTATAATTATTAGAAGCAAATAAATTTTTACGTACATGTACAATGCACATTATTATTATTATTATTATTATTATTATTGTAGCTGATTACATGTGTCAACTGTCATAGTTATTAATTGAGCAACTTGTGGCAGGCGATATCCTTAGAGGTGAGTCTGGGGGCATGGCAGCTTCTTCCGGCAGTTCCCCAAAATCATCTAACCACTTGTCATCGCTGCTACCAGAGGATCGGGTGTACTTAGACAATTCCAAATACTTTCGATAGCAGGCATAGAGCTGGTGAGATGTTCGTAGAATAGGCTTGAACATTGAGTTAATAGAGTCCGATGAGAGTATTAGAGATAAGGTCACAAAATCAACTGGCCTTGATAATAGAGCTTCACGATGAGAGAGAAGGATCGAAAGGCACACAAAGAGCGAGAAAGAGTCAGACATTTTATATTTGAGACTAGATTCAAGGTTGATGTCTGGTCTTGCTCTTTCACTGGAAACTAACTGAGACGAAACAACATTTTCGTCTGCAGCTACTAAACCAGCTCTTTCCCCTCTATTCTCTGCAAATATTTCAGGCTCAAATATCCCACTGGTTGGTGTATGAGGTGCAACGGACGAACCGGATCTAGAGCGAGAAAGGTAAGGCGAGTCCCCTCCTCTCTTGATAGTAAACAGTCTCCTGCTCTCACCCCCACTGCCAGAGTTCTGAGGCAACACTGAACTCTCCAATAATTCTCCACGATTTCTATCTCGTCTCAATCCCCTGGGATTAATACCGGACACATAGGGAGATGACGTACCTGATACTAACTGATGTATGAGGTAGTGAGAAGGAGAGGATGCTCTCAACGAATGGCTCTCACGGCCATAAGTCCCGGTTTCTGAATCCTCAAATCTCTGCCTCTCTCTAGGGAGTGTGTGGTATTTCTTCTTAGCTCCATCCTCTTTCGATTTCACTGGAGGAGTAAGAGAACGATCGTCATTTACTCGTGTAGAGATATCAAATTGAGTGTCTTCATAATCTCTCAGTGCTGTATCACTAACACACTTCGGTATTTCTAAGCTTCTTTCATTCACATCTTCACCTTCAGCTATCACAGTAGTGGACTTGTCTTCTTCTGTCCCAGGGCCTTCCACATGACTAGCCTGAGGTAGAGCAGCTCCATTATTTCGTGTTAATCGTGGACTAGGAAAGGCTCCGTCATTATTAGCTTGACGAGCAACACCATTACTACTGGCAGTGTTGATACTAGAGACAGAAGAGAGATCAGACATTTCGTTATTTCCCTTCAGTTTCTTGTTCACTGTGTGGGCTAGACTGGACTCTAAGTCGCTAACTATGTCATTCTTCTCTTCTTCATCAGTGGGTATGTCACCTTCACTTTTTGTTGACTGTAAAGGAGGTGCATCCTTAGCATCAATGACTAGGTACTCCTTGGAATCAGGTAGGCTCGATGCTCTGTCCCTCCCAGGAGAAAGCTCTGAGGAGAGTCTACCACGTAGCTTTGGTTCTCTCTCATCGTTGGAATGACATTCGTTGGACAAGGAATTTTGATACGGGATATCGACAGGCATGGATGAAGGCGTGGTTGCAATAGAGTGACAGTGACTACTTGAAACTGGTGGCAGTGTCAAACTCAGAGACTGGAGCCTTTCAGCAGAGTAAGGAGGATTACATGTACTCGTAAAGACTTCTTTCACCAGCTCAGCCGAGACGTTGGTCATGAAACACGCCCACTCAAATTGAGGAACGTGTGTCTCTTTTTGCCGTGGAAAGGCAGCACACCACATGACTTCAAGTAAATGCAGTGTCTCGTCAAAACTGAATTCTCTACGACACTCAATGAGTAACATTCCAAAGAATAAAATGAAAGGGTCGTCACCGGTACCACTGTCACAGAGATGGCGGTAGAGTTGTGGATCAAGAACTTCACAAAGGTGACGCAATCGTTCCAATTTGTTCAGTGCTCCGTCACACCACTCACCAAAGTTCTCGTGGATACGCTTGAACATTGCAGCAAAACAGATGTAGGCATCATCCTCCCTCTCCATCACATAAAGCAATGGGCTCAGTAGATCTGTCATACCCTAAAACAAGTCAATAGATAATGACGTTATAATTAGGAAAAATTAGAACAACTTTCCAAAATTACATGTACATGTACATACATGTACATGTACATGTACATACATGTACATGTAAACTAAAATCCACACAAAGGTGCATGTCTATAAATAAAATTCTTTCATAGTGCTACATGTACAATGTACAGTACATGTACAAACATGCAGGGCTTTCCACAGGATTTTGGTATAGTGCTCATACAGCTTCTTGTCAGTGGATTGTCAAGTTGCTCAAAAATTGGGCCAAGGGCCCTACAACAGCACAGGGTATTTTGACTAATAACCACAATGAGAGAATTCTCTATTTTTATTCTTTTCTGGTACACATACATGTTCTTATGTAGCTTGAGCTGATTTTGATTAAAATTGAAATTTATTACAAATTTTTGAAGTTTCTAAAAAATCAGGCCAATGACCAAAGGCTATTCCATTAGCAAATTTCATCAAAAATGGCTAGAAGAGAATTATCCATTTTTATAAATTTGTCTCATACATACATGTACATGTATACGTACTAATGTTTCGCAGAAATTTTGAGCTCACTCCCATCAAAATTGAATTTTTAACGACCTGGGGGCAAAGCCCCCAGGTCGTTCCTATAATTGAATTCACCGTCGCGCTATGTATATATATATATATATAATATTTATTTGTATGTCCACACTTACATTTCTTCTATACACGTTGTATTGGAGAAATAACAAGCCTTAGCAACCACCCGCCCACGCTCCTTTACCTGAGTGGGTGTGGTCACGGCAAACAAAATGGTGGCTTACACATGGGACAAAGTTAAGAGCTTTCTAACAGCAAGAGAGCATAGAGATACTGTCTAAACACTTCTCTAGAAGCATTATAAGGTAGAGAGAACCTCTATAAGTCTTAATAATGACCAAGTTGTACTTGCAATGTGGTGAAATCAATTATAGGAATATTTTTTACCCTGTTACGCTTGTTTAAAGTTGCTCCAAATCCTTGTTACAATTTAGCTCATGAAGCACACTGTTTAGCTCACTTAACATGCTTTGTGGAAAACCTTGACTACATGTAAATGTACATGTACATGTACATTGTACATTAGTGGCAAGTTCTCCCATAATTACATGTACATGTATGTTACAGTACATACTGTTTGTGTACATGTATATGTACATGTACATATACATTTGTAGATTGTACATGTAAATGTACATGTACAAACTGTACCTGTGTGTATTTCACAACTCCATAATGCTCCAAAGTATATATCATGACAATAGAAACAAGCTTCTCAATGAACTCCTCAGAAATGAACTCTTCAGTTGGATCAGTCCTTACAGCATCTCTATGGATACTGTCATAAAGGTGACGCTTTTCAGGAGTCCACGAGTCCCTCTCAGAGAATAACTTGCCCTAAACAATTTAAAGTTTAAACTGGTTTAAACTGGTTGCTTCTACATGAACATGCATGCACATTATTTAAGAAAATACAGTGTACATACACATACATGTACATGTACAATGTACGTATTAAATTACATCCAAACAATTTTATGAAATGGTCAGACAGGATTTCTTACAGGATGAATTATTAAGTTACATGTACATGTAGCTGAAGTTAGGCCTAAAACCCAATACTGTAACACAGGGTACATGTATTTACATGTAGATGAAAACACAAAAGAATTCTCCATTTGTATAATTATTTCTGATACATATACATGTACATGTACATGCTTCTATATTGTGTATCAACTTTCAGCTGATTTTGATCAAATTTAATTTTTTTACAAATTTTTAAGTTGCTAAAAAATTGGGCTAAAATCCGTGTACTTTAATTGGCTAAATTTCGACAAAAATTAAAAGTAGAAAATTCTCCATTTTATAATTTTCCTGATACATGTACATGTTCTTATGCTGTGTAGAAAGTTTGAGCTGATTTTGATCAAATTTGGATTTTAAAAAGTTGTTCCAAATGCCATGTAGTGTTTGTCAGCTCATGAAGCATGCTCACTTAGCATGTTTTGTGGGAAACGATATGTGTTATAGTGCTAAATTGCTTTTATTGCAAAAATTAAGTTGTTTCAGACAAAATGGTAGAGCAACACAGAATTTGGTCTGATAATTTAGCAAAATGGTTCGAACATGTCCAATGTCTGACTGCTATTTGAGGCTCTTGTGTCATTATAGTTTTCAGTGTTTTACATGTAGTTATAGCTTATTCATAACAATGATAATTATAGATGTACATGTACATACACTGTAATATACATGTAAAGTACAGGCACACACACATTAATGTTTATGGTAATAACTAATAATTGTTTCTTGTGAAGCTGCTATAGAGATTTCCCAAGGTTATGAGTCATTAACTGCTTTATTCAGTCAAGCTTGATTCATTAGACACACGTACATGTACAGTATCTTTGTAAATTACACTTAATAGTATCAAGTTACAAAAGTATCATTTTCCTGTTATATTTTATTAAGGCCTGGCTTGTATTACAAGCACTTGCATGTGCAATGTTACAATGTACATGTACATGCACATCTAAATGCACTGGGCCATAGTAATGAAACACCATACCTTCATTATATCATAAATTCTTCTCAGAGTATTCATATACTTCTCTCTATCGCTGAGGGTCTTAAGTTCAGGAGGAAAAACCTCTAAGAGGTGCATCCAAACTCCTCTCCTCAAGTTGTCTTTTACATAAAAATCCTCATCGAATATCAGGCTGCTTAGCTCTTTCAAATTATCCCGCTCAAGGACAGAAGGAAAGTAACTTGCCACATCTAAGCTCTTCAACTCCTTATTTCGAAAAGGAACTAAAAAAGAGGTTAAATTAACTCTCCAATCATAACTTTGTGCACTAGCAAATGACACTGCATTGCTTTGGAAAGAAACTTTTCATTAGCAAACATTCATAATCAAGTACATGTACATGTAGGCAATTATTAAGCCAATTTAATTAAACGTACACATACTGTAGTCATGTGTACATACATGTTTACATGTACAAATAATCATAATGATACTAAAAGGTTGCAATGTGGGTGACAGTACAAACAGTTATTAGTTATTCAATGCATGTATGCGAATCACACTTCGTTATTACAAGTACTACATGTACTTTGCCAAGACAATTTTCAATTGACAAAAAGCACTATGCGACATCATGTACATGTACATGAATGTAATGTACATGTACAGCACATAGTAATTCAATGTACAGTAACTGAATGACTTGCACTGAATCAAATACTGTGCATTAATACTAACTTACAGCAAGAGGAAGAGGGTTTTGGTAGGTCATAAGTTGGTCTCATTTCAAGATACACTTTCACACGATTAACACGACAAGATGAAACAAATTTCCTCCATATCTCATCAGAGACCAAGGGAAAACATCTCTTATTCTCATCTCCAATCGATTTCTCTCCTCTTGATGGGGCCACATACACCGCAATAGGAAAAAGAGAGAAACACGAGCTCCTACAAAAAGAAAGTAAGTTTAATAAAATGATACAATAAGCATAATTGTAGTCTCACAAGCCAAACCCAAACAAAAGGTCTCATTTAAGCTACATGTACATGTACATTGTATGCATTCAACTTGTTCATACATGTATGCAGAGATTTCTGTGCCCAAAGGAATGGCTTCCAGGAAGTTAGTGTTGCACTTCTATGCAGTTTATTTGAGAAGCTCCTGGACAATGAAAGGCCTTGTAACCTTTAGTAATGATTCAGTGTCACTTCCTCATAGTTCTGGTATTACATGTACTTGTATGTTGACTCAAATGAAATGGAAGCTACTGTACAGTCCTTAGTCTTAACACTTTAAAAACTGCTTCATAACCAATCATTGATCACGCTGTTCTTGGACTTTTGAAAGGACACATAAATCTCTGCACAAGCACAAATCGACTGCATTGCTTGAAACAGACCCTTCATCACTTAGGGGGTGGGCTTGCCTTGTCACACAAATAGGCTAGCAAAAGCAGAATATTTTTGCCAACAAAGTCACTGAAGCCCTTATCACACAATGAAACCACACAAGCATAGAGCTTACCCTTCTTTCAGTGACCTCTGAATGTGTTCATAAAGCTGATGAAGGTCCTTTGGTTGGCTCCGATTCACTACATAATCAGTTACTGGTGTCTTGATGTAGCTCGACTAAAGTAAACGAGTATATATAATGAATTCATGGCTCAGTATTACGATGCTTGCCTTAAATTGTGAGCTAGCAAGGAAATACAAGTACAAAGACTCGCTATCTTCCATATTCAGTCCTGCTCACTCAAAGACAGAGGCCCATTTAGCACGAAACTTGAAGGACTAAAACGCCATTATTTGCAAAAATAAAAAATAAAAGTGATGTGACCACACCCATCAAAAGTATACGGAATCTGATTGAATTGAATACGGAATCTCTGTCCCCGGATATGCATGATGCAATATTCAATGCAAATGTAAAATGTACATGTAATGCATCATGTCCCTTGACATAATACAAGCCTGCCAACTATTTATAAACACATAATAGTAAACAGCACTAGCATCAAGAAGACACAAACATGGCACACAGCCACTTGGTTGTCGAAGGTCTGGATTATGCTGTGGACGAATTCATGCTACAGCAATACTTTAAGCAATATGGAGCAATTCGATATGTAGAAGTATGCTAAGAAGTGCTGCATGTAATTTTTTCTATTTTTTCACTTTCAGGTGAAATATGATGAAGAAAGACAGCAACCCCTTGGCTATGCTCACGTTAAGTTTGTCAATCCTTCTGCACACATCAAAGTCTTCAATGACAGTCCACACAGAATCAACAAGAAAGAGTGTAAGATAAGGTTACAGAGGGATATTCAATCCCAGAGTGAATAAAAACCATGCACACAGACAATGATTAATTAATGCATTCATAACAAATTATTTTAGAAATTAGATTTGATTAATGATACATTGTACATACTGTATAAACGTTTTGATGACAAATGATAATAAGAGTTGCTACTTCAACCAGATATTTAATGTTCTTTACTTTTCTTCTTTTTCTTTGATTTGTGACTTTTCTTTGCGCTTAAGACATCAGTTTCAGATTCCACTGGCTTTGAGAGACGCAAGACAACATGTTTATTGGAATCATCTAGTGTAACAGCACTGGAGTACATGCAAGGAGCAGTTGATGGGGAAACAGTAGGAGAGACAGGTTGAGTCTCGGTATGATTAAATGACTCCGTTTTGCTATTCAAATTAACATGCTTTAGATTGATATGGACAGTAAATGCTTCTGGCTGGTTGTAAAAGGCACTTTTCAGTCCTGGCTGTCCTTCTTCCACTTTAACTTTTCCTCCAATCCCACCATGAGCACTATCAGTGGCCTCCTGCCTCAAACGAGTGCTCAATTGCATTGTGTCATTGTTAACTTGCACTGGATCAATAATCTCATCGTCCTCTTCATCACTGATATTACTAATTACTCTCGTCCTTTTTTTCTTATTCCTTTGTGGAAGAGCCATCGTTTTATTAGCGCTTAATCCATCCCGTAATATTGATGCAGTGACTGATTTTGTGTTTCCGTGACTAACAAGAAGTCCATCAGGCTGCACCTTTCTCTTAGCAGTAGAAGTCTCTGTAGTACTTGCTTTTTCTTGTGGTTGCTGTTTCTTAGCAGGCTCCTTCTTTTCTTTCTTTTGCCTCTTAAGTGGCAAAACTGGTTTGCTGCTGCCTGAGCTGGCATTAATGAGTATATCCTGAAAATCACTATCTGTCAGTTTCTCTGGGCTCTCTCTCATATTCAGCATTAGACTATCAAAATAATTAGAAATGGCTGGAGCTGGTTTACTCTCAGTGCCTTTCTCTTCCTCCCTCTCCTGTGGCCTCTCAGCTAATGGCTGCTCTTCCTTTTCTCTTTGATGCTCTACCTTCTCTCTTTGATACTCTGCCTTTTCTCTTTGATGCTCCTCTTCCTTCTTTCTTTGATGCTGTTCTTGGGATGAGAGTAGTTCATCTTCTTGTGACGATCTAAACTGATCATGATCATAAGAATGAGAAAGGTGAGAGGTAGGAGGCGAATGCTGAGGAGAACCTGGTGAGCGACTATAAGAAGAAAAATTATAGTCTACATGTACATGTAATAGAAAATGTACATGTAATAGAAAATGTACATGTACACGTACATGTTAAAAAGCACTCTCGGGTACGAAACAGCAAATAACTTTGAAGAGAAGAATTTCGGTAAATTACTATACTTTAGAGACTACATGGTTTGTTGTACATACATTACATGTACATGTAGTCATGTACATGTAAGTGTAGTATATAATGGGGTTCCAGGGTTTCCCACAAAAATTTTGGCATAGTGCTCATGCAGATTCTTGCCAGTAGATTAAAGTTGCTCCAAAATTTGACAAAATACCATAATAGTATATTACTAATACGACATGTACTGTACATGTATATTCACTATCTCTCTCCCTCACCCTCTCTTTCTCAACCCCCCCCCCCTAATCAAAATTAAAAGTTGCTCAAAAATCTGACCAAAGACCATATGGGTACACGTACATGTAGATGGTCTTTGACATGTAACATGTACAGTACAATATGTACATCATTCCAAAAAGGAAAAGGAGATACATGTAATTCTCCAATTTTATAGTTTTTTTCTGACACATGCTGCAAGAAAATTCCAGCTGTTCCAATTAAAAATGGATTTTTTTACAAATTTTCAAAATTGCTCAAAAATCGGGCCAAAGTCCCCCTACATGGTCTCAGCCTAATTTCACCAAAATTGAAAAGGATAGAATTATAATTTTTTCTGATACATACATGTATACATGTACATGTACAGTACATGTACACATGTACTTATATTCTGTAGCAAGCTTGAGGTAATTCCAATCAAAATTGGATTTTTACAAATTTTTAAAATTACTCCAAACGCCATTAACTGCCAGCTCACAAAGCATGCTATTCAGCTCACTAAGCCTCACTTACATGTAGCATGTTTTGTGGGAAACTCTGAATGATTCAAAATGTCAGGTTCTATTTTGACAAACAGCTATCAAATCACCAAATTTTCCCACCTTTAAATTACCAGCATTTTAACAAATTAGAAGAATTACATGTGCATAAGAAAAACAACACTACTGTTCAGTATGTAATGTACCTGCGATATCGATATGACCTATGATAGCGTGGTGGACTCCAGTCATTATATCTTTCATGAGACGATACAAGTGATCTATGATGAGACCTGTCCGACCCATACCTACATGTGTACATGTACATGTATAATAATCATATAGAATGTACGTGTGTGTGGCTGTGAGCATGTACATACATGCTCATACATGTACATGTACATGTACATGTACATGTATGTACATGCATGTACATGTACATGTATGTACATGCATAACTCACAAACCTACTGCATGCTCTAAAATACATGTACATGTATAATGTATATGTACATAGGCATAAATGTACCTATCCTTCTCCCTATGACGATGATCCTTATATCTACCTCTTGGTCTCCTGTTTCTTACTAGAGGAGGAGGCCAAGGACTGATAACAGGTACCTGATACATCCTGAGAGACAAAACAATACATAAAAGATCACATCTTACAAGTACATGTATTATACATGTAAACAATACAATAAACAATTAAAAAGAAGTTATACTATAGGTGCTACCATGGCATAATTGTCCTAGCCAAAACTTTTACAAGTTACATTGTAGTACAGTTAGCATAGGGTAGGCAGGCTTAGGCATTACACACTGTACATGTATATGTATGGCACACGTGAAAGTATTGAGGTATGACATTTTTTTTTAAATCAAAGGACCCATGCTACACTACACCACACCTAAAAAAAAATAATAATTCTTACATTTTGCGCCTATTCCTACATTTCAAGTACTCGTGGTCATTCTCAGTGTATCTGAATTTAAAATAGTCCTTTAGAACTGCCACTGGATCTTCTTCAGCTACTTCGTCTTTCACAGAATCAAGAAATAAACCTTCACCAACGACCGCCATTTTAATGAGACACCGCCCATAACCACACCCATTCACATGTTCGTAGTCATGGTTACCAACACTTGCTTAGCAACCGACAACAGGTCTTGAACAGGACAGAAGCAGGCCAGGAGATCAGAGATGGCTACCAAAACTGACATGGAGCGTATTGGCCTTTTCAAAGAACAAGGCTACACTACTATTGGTGATCTATACCAGCCTCCCAATAGAAAACCCTTTAATGTCAGTGCTAGTCAAGGAAAACAAATGCTAATTGGAGGAACAAAGAGCAGATGTGGACTACAGACTGGATACTTTGCTGAAAAATTTAACAGGTAACTTAGAATAAAGCCCCATTTTATAGTTGTGTACATTTGTCATGTCAAGATAATACTTTTTTTAGTGTAATATTTCATTTTTTAATCACAATTATTTTTCTCATGCTGCAGGATATTAGAAGGTGAAGCATACACTGATGTCATAAAGATAAAGAGGAAGGAAAGGATAGAGCAGTCAAAAAAGAACATTGGAAAGACTTGGGCACCATCCAGCAACACTAAGCTCCCATCTGGAGTGGGTAACTTCTTTGGCTGCTTTACAACTCATGTTGATGCTTTCAGTGCCGTCAAAAGAGAAAGAGAAAAGTATAGGTCTCCAGGAAAGAATTTCCTTGTTTCTCCAGCAAAGAAAGGAACAGGCTATGGATATTTAAGGATCACTATAGGAGACTATCAAAAACATGCTGCAGAGTCTTACAATAGAGCAAAGGAGATAAGGAAACGTGAAGCAAAAGAAGACATGCAGAAACGTAAAGGAGGCGCATTCAAATTGTGTAGCCATGGTGCAGACTATTTTGATGGCAATCCATACATTTCTAAGCGACCACTACCACCAAGAAGAGAAGCCTCTACACCAAAACGTGAGAAATTGAAACCGTTCCAGCCTAGCTCACCAGCCAAAGCAATAGGTGGTTGTAAAGCTGGTACATTTACTCCATACCCAGAGCATTCCAAAGACGCATTCATTGTTCCCAAAGTGGGAGACAAGGATGCCTCTAAGAAATTCTTAGGTGGAGTCTTCAAGCCATCGCCTTGCCCAAAGTCTACTCCAACTAATTCCATCGTTGCCCAGCACATTCACAAGACAATGAACAGTAATAACTCCCTGCCTTGAACGGATTGAGTAATAAGGACTATGTCATTATTATTGTATGATAAACTTTAGAATTATTAATTTTAAGAACCAAAAATGCAAACGAAAAGCACAATGCACCAACCAAAATAATAATAATAATAACAATAATAATAATGATAATAATAATAATAAACGGTTTGTGTATGCATAGCTCCTAGAAAAAAACTATTAATGAATGATGAGAGCAAGTGCATTTGAGCGATACAGAAAGGATAGAAAGAGAGAGAGAGGGACAGTGAGAGAAAGTGATGAATACATCATAGAACAATTGAATTGCATAATTGAGATCAAAAATAACAAAATTGAAAAATTGAGAAGAAAGGAGTTTCCAGCTCCCAAAGTTACAATGAATGTATGTGTGTGTGTGTATGCGTGTGTATTAAAGAGAAAGAAAACCCTGAAAGATAAGATGCATGCATCAACCACTTGTAAAAAGAATAAAATACGACCAAAAACTCAGTCAATACCATGGAGAGATCACAAGGCATAGACAAAGCAGGGTCAATATTGCTTAAGGCTTTGCATAAGTAAATTTTCAAGTAATAATAAATTATTAAAACTGTTGTGGGAGTAGCTCCAGCTCACAGAAGAGGGGGAAGTGATCGGAAGGAAAGTGTGGATGGGGACACCCAATCACCTTATAACTTTTCAACCACTCGTTGCTCACGCCACCTAGGACACCGAGCAATTGGAAGAAATCGACGCCATAAAATATGTAATCAATCGTTCCCTTGAAATGATAAGTGTAGTTACTGTACGTCATGTGCTCGTTGCTATAACAGCGTTTTATGTTAAATGGGTGTCTCAGTTCTGGTTTTCCGGTTGGCGAGCGTACAGTCGACGTAGAGCGAATGGTGGACTCGAAAAACCGATCGTAATTATATTCAAGGAAATCAGGATGGTCGGTAGGTACACGGCCTTTCGTAAAGTACTCAAGGACGCCAGAGTCTGGGAGAGAGTTAAAATCCCCACAAAGAATGAGGGGGATACCAGGGACTCCAGGAGAGTGCGTTTTCACTCCGATTCCTCTCTCACTCTGAGCTTGGAGGAGTATCGTCTCCAATTCACTGAGGAACATGATGGTTTGAATGAGTTTCACGTCGCAGTACTCCGGATCCCAGTGTATGTGAGTGTTAGTGACTACAATGTGTTGCGGGTAGAGGGGATTGCCTGATATCGCTGGGTCTTTCACTTCCAGTAAAACTGCCAGTCCGATGTTATCTCGTATCATGACTCTGTTGAGCATTGCTTCAGATCCTGATCCGTGGTCAGCGTGTGACATAGCCAACTGATTGAATTCTATCAAATATTGATCAACCAATCCAAACCTACAAAACAAAGTAGAAGACGATGAATTACAGTAGAACAGGAAATTTGTGTGGTAGATAATTTTTGTTTTAAAATCGTGCTGTGATTCAATTTTTACTAAATAAGACTGTGTCATGTATTATTGAATGTGGCATGTAATTATATGGGTCATCTAATTTTTATGAAATTCTAATCCAGTAAAATTAAAATTACAGTAAAAATTTCCAGATAGATGGTAAATCATACATACATGTAAATGTACATGTATATGCACATGTATATAAACAGCAATGAGAGAGTGAGAGAGAAAATACAAGTGTGATCATGAATAAAATGAGGGAGAACTACATGTACATACATGTGTACATGTACATGTATACAAGTGACAATAAAGAATAATAATAAATTAATAATAAATAATATAAGTGAGGATATACAAGTGTGATCAAGTGTGATCATGAATAGAGTGAAGGAAGAAGTACATATGTACATGTAAGTGACAACATAATTGGCATAAAATAGGCTACTTTGATAATGATCTGAGAACAAGGTTGAAATCAACCACACTTGTACTTACAAACGCATCAAACAAGCCCAAACTCGCCAATTTTTCTATCACTCACTTTAGCTTTTTAAAGAAGATAGCGCATCCATCAACGCACTTCCTCTCAATCTCTCCCATTGTTTTTGCTCTTGATTTGGGACTAAATATCCCATCGTATCCCAGCCTCCTCAACTCAGGTAGAAAGAAGGCATAAAACTGATCAGTCTCCACTTCCTATGAATAAAAAAATAAAATTATATTTTGTAAAACAGAATCATGTAAATTTCAAGATTTTAATTTTAGCTCTACTTCTATGAAAGGACTACACCCATCTACATGTACTTCCAAATAAAGATATACATGTACATGTGCAGTATACACATGGATATCTTTGAGTCAATTTTGGTGAGAAATTTTAGGGTACCTTACATGTACTATATGTACAAAAAAGGGGAACAAAGCACACAAAAAATTTATTGTAGATAAAGAATAGAAATAAAACATGTAGGTTGAGGAAAACAAAGCAAGGTTAAAAAATAGGGATTATGTACACATGTGTAGATGTACATGTATGTACAGTTGTACATTTACCTGAAGAGCAACAATGTCAGCACCAGCTTGATC
>NW_003546370.1:85620-90701 GCF_000090795.2 Amphimedon queenslandica | reverse complement strand
AGAGAGAGAGAGAGAGAGAGAGAGAGAGAGAGAGAGAGAGAGAGAAATAGTTCATTGATGACTACTAACTTGATTGTCTTTGTTTAGGCGATATAATTTGTATCCATTCTCTATCAGGTGGCCTTGGAGAAACTATAGAAATTAATTATGGTAATTTTATTAGGACCCTGTTATTACTATCAGAAGTCAAGCATGTGCATGTACATGTATATATGTAGTTTAAGACAGATTTAACTACAAGACAAAAACAAAATTGATCCATAAAACACATAGTCATATACATGTAAAGTGGATTAAATTGAAAATACATAATTATTCTCACCTGTTAAATTGTCGATCAAAAATGCCAAAAGCTTTGATGTACCCTGGGGCTCGGCGGCCATATTTAAAATATCAACAGTGAGTGGATTACCAGCCACATCCAGTACCTGGAGTAGAAACAACCGACCCAACTCACACGGCAATATCCGCAGTGAATTATTATTAAGAAGCAGTTCCCTGAGTTGAATCATATCCCCAAGCTCAGAAGGCAGACTCCTCAGTTTGTTACCAGAGAGATCGAGTAGGGAGAGATTAGAGAGGTTCACTATATCTGGTGGGAGTCTCTGAAGGTTGTTATCGTTCAGGTAAAGCGAAGTCAAGTGAGTGAAGCTCCATAGAACTGGGCTTAAGTTCTTTATTGGCCCCCTTAGCTCTAGGCCCGTCCAGGAATACTTCTTTTTCGTGGTCTCTGTTCCTTGTCTGTTTGAAATCATCCTTTCTCTAGGTCTTTCTCTCTCATAAATACGAAGGCTCTTCCACAGAGGAAGGAGGGAAATCCTCTAAACATACAGCCATTTTGAAAAAGTGGGAGGGACGAAATCAATTTTTAAGACTTGACGTCATCAAGGGTGTGGCATAATAAGTATGTTAACGCCCACTCATTACAACAATACATAAAAGAATACAAGTACATTAATGTGTTAAAATAAAATATTTTATAGTCCTTTGTAATTGTTAAGCAGCAGATGTCTTCACTACAGTTGTAGCAATGACAACAATAAGGATCGTCAGTATAGACAGGATAATAAATGGTAACCATGTCTTCAAAAAGCCACCAAAACTAAAAATAGAAAGACAAATGTCATACAGAGTTAAATCGTAATATGACACTCATTCCATTACAAAATACAAATAACTGTAAAATAACTTTAAAACTCAAAATAAAGGTAATAGAGGGATGATGTGATCATGTGAGCTCCAAAATAATAAATAAGAAAGATTATTCATAATTAAAATCCCAAAAAGGGGAAATTAAACAAGCAAGTGTCAATATTATAAGCTGCCAGTAGTACATGTACATGTACTACTTATATATGTACATGTACATAATATTACATGTACATGGTTCATGTATCATTCAATAACTTGTACATGTACATGTACATGCCTCATATAATTACATACATACCTCACAAATTTCCCTTTAAATACCATAAGAAATCCCAGCTTGTACATATTCCATGAAGTGGAGTTATCATACTGCATCAGGTTAAGAGCTCGGGCTACGTGTGAATGACAGTTATCACAGAATAGATTATGCTAAAAAAGATGATGACATTATTTTCATAAAGGACACATGTATGTATAGATACCATTCTGTGAGAATACTCCTCAGAAGCTTGATGTACAGCAGAGTCCCAGGTAGCAGCTACTCTATTCTTAGGATTCAACTGCCAATACCTACAATAGAGAGTAACAGAATACTGAAATACATGTGCACTGTACTTACATTGTTGGATTACCAAATCCCATTTGATCCTCCTACAACAAAGAACAAAGTGTAACAAGTAATGCAAAACAATTTATAAACACACACGCTCACACACGCACACACACACACATGTGTAATATTCAACATGCATGAAACATTCACCATTCTCAAGTTACAATGTGCCTAGTATAAGAATATTTGATATAATGATAAAGCCAGTTAAAATTAGACCTCTCAATAAAATTTAATTTTTATCATTATGGCTCACAATGTATGTACATGTATATGTACATGTATATGTCTAAATCTACTAAAAACTTACAGAAACATAGTAGGGTCCAGCAAAATCCCTAATGATACCAGCAGAAGTACATATACCCATGTGTCCAATGAATGGGAAAAACCACCTGCAAGAAAAATATAAAAATCCAATAAACACACATGTACATGTACTAAATGTGCATATGCATTTACAGTACATGCGAAAGCTAAGATAATAATAATTATTATTATTTCATGTAGGAGCCTGGGCTTCTATTTTCTATCTTTAACAGGCTTCTATTTGAGGGTTCTCCTATACGTTACATAGGATTATTCTCTATATAGCCCCAAAATAGGCTTCTAACATTCTATTGAGAAAGGCTTCTATTTATTGGAGTTGTGGCCAAGCAAACCCTCTATGAGACTACATTCACTTCATACCACAACTAATGAACTACATGTACAAGGAATACTGCAAGTCTTTATATAGAATCCTCTAGGCTTTTATTTGAGGATTACATGACATGTATATGTATAGACTAGATACAAGTACATGTAGCTGGTAATTTGAAGGAGAAAAAATTCGGCAAATTTAACATTTTGATGGCCATTCGCCAAACAATCATGTGTATACTCAATGACTCAGAGCCACAAATTCGCCAAATTAGAACTTGCGAATCACTAATATTTACTCTTTCCAAAATTAACAGCTACTTGCAAAATGAATATATAAGTACATATAATACAGTAGTTTTGCATAGCCAGACACAGGGTTTCCCACCGAATTTTGGCATAGTGCTCATGGAGTTTATTGGGAGTGGATTGTCAAGTTGCTTAATAGGGTATTTCGTCAAAAAATCAAAAGGAGACACTTTTTCTTTGATCTTTATATGTTGTGTAGAAAGCTTGAGCTGATTTCGGTCAAATTTGTTTTTTTATAAATTATCAAAGTTGCTCAGAAATTGGGCCAAAGACCATATAAGCCTTTGGTCTTTGGCCCAATTTGGCCAAATTTTGTCAAAAATGACTGAGAGAAATCTCCATTTTAATAATTTTTTTCTAATACATACATGTACATGTACGTCTGTACAAGTTCTTATGTTGTTAAAAAAGTTTGAGCTGATTCCAATCAAATTTGGATTTTTTAATAAATTTCTAACATTGCTCAAAAATATATAGTCTTTAGTCAAGTTTCGTTGAAAATGGCTCTGAGAGAATCTCCATTTTTATAGTGTTTTTTAAAAATACATATACATGTTCTTATGTTGTGCACCAACTTTGAGCTAATTCCAATCAAAAAAGGCTGCAAAAGTCGTGGCAGCCATTTTGTTTGGGGGTGAATCCTACTTAGTAATGCTACTGCGTTACTAATTAATTTTTTTATAAATTTTTTACAATTGCTATAGTAGATTTGTTGCAGGTTGGGTGAGGGAAGTACTAGTCTTTGTAGCCTGCTTCTGCTGATAAAAGAGTTATGACAGCAAAGGTACAGTAGCCATGCAAGGTATGTCAAACCTAATTTAATAATGTTTTATCATTAGGTGAATCATTCTCAAAAACTGAGAGAGAAACCACTAATGTCTTGGGTAATTTGTGAAGTGAGCGGGAAAGCAGTGTCTTGTCACTGCAATTGCATAGCTGGGCTTGGTGAATCTTGCAGCCATGTGGCATATCTCCTTTGGGCTATAGAAGCAGGCGTGCAACTAAGAGATTCACTTACAGTGACGCAGAAGAAGGCTTACTGGGTGTTACCAAATAGCAGGAAAGATGTACCATATGTTCCAGTGGAACAAATCAATTTTCAGGGTAAAATTCGTGCTTGAAGTACATGGAAAGCTGCTCATCATCTTCCTTCTGTTGTTGAACAGTCTTCTAGTACAACTTACAGTTCATTGACATCAAGCATATTCCCAGACGTTACTTCTTTACCTTGCTCATCTTCACTCACTCCGCCTCATCATAATGTCTCAGCCACACTATCTCAATCTGATGGTTCAGCCAGTTTTCCATCACCAAAACAACCATCAAAGACCATCAATCCTCCAACAGACGCAGAGATACAAAAGCTGTATTCTTCACTAGCAAAATGTAAAAGTAAACCAGCTATTCTTTCTCTGACAAGAGACTATTCATCTTCATATATTCCCCTCTCTTTAAGTCCAGACTTACCCTCACCATTATCTGCATTGTACAACACCGAATATTTATCATCAAATTACACCGACTTGTTATCTCTTGCTGAGGACTTGGAGATATCCATTACTGAGGGTCAATGTTTAGCAGTAGAGAAATCAACAAAGACTCAGTTTCAATCTCGTATTTGGTATAACATGAGAGCTGGACGCATTACAGCATTGAGATTGAGAGCAGTATGTGCTGCAGATGAAGCAATTCCTCCCATGAGTCTAATCATGTCCATCTGCTATCCGGATGTAGCTCGTTTCAATTCAAATGCTACAGGATGAAGCACGCCAGAGATATAGTTTACAGTTGAACTCTACTCATGATGGATTGACTATAACAAAGAGTGGGTTATTCATTAATCATGCAAGTCCTTTTCTTGGTGCCTCACCCAATGCACTTGTAGATTGTCTGTGTTGTGGAAGTGGGATTTGTGAGATTAAGGTTTGTGATCAACTTGTTACTTATCATTGATTTGTATTCTTTTTTTAGTGCCCCTACTGTCATCGTGATGACACAATTGAAGAGAGTGTTGCTGATAAAAGTTTTTGTTTGGAAGCTACTGAAGGAAAAGCATATCAACTAAAAAAATTCACATGTATTACTACCCGGTATTTTGGGCATTAGTTCAGTATGAGGTGTGTGAATTGAATGCTATATAGGTTCAACTACAATTGTTCTGCAGTAACAGAAGGTATTGTGATTTTGTAGTTTGGACATCAGAGGACATTTTTGTGGAAAGAATTTTCCCAAATACTGAATTCATCACTGGATGTATTTCAAAAGCAGAGTCATTCTTTAAGAGAGCTATTTTACCAGAGTTGCTAGGGAAATTCTTTTCTCGCGCACCAAAGAATGCAATACAAACAGGCGAAGCTGATGTATC
>NW_003546370.1:83045-85363 GCF_000090795.2 Amphimedon queenslandica | reverse complement strand
TCACGATCAGGCCATACAATGAGAAACTTTAGCTTAATGTACAAAATCTCAATCAGTTGATTGAATAAGTGAGAGATGGTAGTCTTGTGAGTAGCAAATCTATAAGGAAGATCATCAAATTGGAGGTTCTTCCTTAGTCGCATTAGTACCATCAATAGCTGTTGAAATGGACTAAGTGATGATTTCTGACACAAGTCTTGATGAACAAAATCATACATGCAGTGATGAGTGTCATGATGAGCTTTCTTGAGCAAACTTATTTCTAGCTTGATCATGCTGATTTAAATTGGACATAAGCAAATCTGTCTGACATTCCTTGCTGCCATTCTCTGACTCTTCTAGACTTACGCTAGTAGTTGAGGTATCATCTAGGTCTACATTAGCATCATCATCTAGCCTCCTATGCTTGCTGTGTGCTCTATCTTGAGCTCGAGAATAAAATCTATGATCTCACTAATCCATCATCAGGTTAATGTGAGAAGTTAATCAGTAAACTAAAGGATACAGATAAGAGTGTTATACTCAGTCACTCATCATCTGACAGTATCAAGTTCCTAGTACCAATTATATTGGATAAAGGAACAATAAATAAACTTTGTATTTACTTTTTGTTATTAACTCGTGCTGATATTTTCTCATTCTCTTCTCAACTGTCAACCAACAAATCATTAACAACTCTAGTCATAACGAATGGTTCAATCAGTGATGATGGAGTCATTGAACTAGCAGAATCACTGCTATATAACAAACAACTCAAAAACTTGCATCTTATGGGAATCCTGGCATCACTTCAGATAGTGCACATTCACTTACTGAACTTTTACTCACCAACAAAAAACTACAGTACCTTCGTCTCCATCATACCAGCATTGATACTGATGGAGTATTGATACTGATGGAATCTCTGATGATCAATAATACACTAGAGCAACTCTGGCTCGATAAAGAACATGAAGAAACTTGTCTTAGTTTACCTTATTGTGAGGATATTAAGAATAAATTATACTTCTTGCTATTTTAATTGTTAATAATTAATTTACTCAACATGTAATTCGTGATGTGTGACTTTTATCTCAATACATTATACACAAACAATAAAATGCTATTAATCATGTGATAGTCATGTGACAGTCAGTCAGTGCAGCTGTTGATTCTTAGTAGATGATAAATACCAAAAGAGAAAACCCCCTCTGTCTCTGATACATCATCACAAGCTCTTGCTTTATTAATATCCTCCAGCCCATGGCCACTTTTTATAAACACTTGATAATTACTATTAGTATGTGTGGGTGGAACTGATACCAGGGTACTCACTCTATCAATGTGACCTCTGATTAGTGGGTGGAGTTGATGAGTGTTAGCTCCTCCCACTAGCAATAGTGCAATTAGGACACCAGTGCATGGAGGTACCAATCAGTAGCTGAGATTGTGTACATGTTAGTAAAGTGATGTAAGGATTGGTGCATTTGTGTTTCTTTATACTGTTGCATTTTAAATGTACATGTATATGGTATCATTGGTATGTATGTATGTATACATGTGTACTTGATACCAAATTCCGCACAATGTAAAGTGTTTTTTTGTTATCTTCAGTTTCCTGTAGATTATGACTCCATCGTTTTTAGTTCACAATTACATGATGTACATCATGTACATGCACTACTGGTCCATACTTACATTTTAGTGCTGATGTTACACTGCTGCTGCAAAAATTCATTCATGCATGTTTTTACAACAAGAGGTCTGCCTGGCTTGGGCGTGTCTTGTAAGTTGTTATTTGAAGCATAGATATTAGAGTAAATGAAAGGGATCGGAAACGGGCATCTTATTATACATCGCTAGGAGACGGATGCGGGTTGACATTTGCATCTAGCAACGGGAGCTGTCTTGGAGCAAGAACTGTCCTTTTGACACCTGTCATTCCAGCAGTGGTGTCAGTATACGCCATTATTTATATCAAAGGAAGCAGGAGACATGAATCTATCCCCAGACAATTTTATATGTAGCTAGCACCATCATTTGCACTGGTCATTTGCTCTGACATGTGAATGGTTCTAACAACATTTTGTTTTGTACCCTTATCTCAAGAGTGATAGACAGATGATAGTAAATGAGTTAATCATTAATTAGAGTACCAAAATGTGGAGGTCGCCCACTATAGTTTGTTTGCAAAAATGATTACGTCTTTCTGTAATGATCAATTTACTGATAAGTTTGAGATGTTTGTTTTGTACCCTTAACATAAAAACCAAAGGGTCTGTGACATTAGCCATCACACCATTGTAATAGTTACAACACACCGGAGGTCGCCAACACCA
>NW_003546370.1:41082-82816 GCF_000090795.2 Amphimedon queenslandica | reverse complement strand
ACTTTATGCAACTAAAAACTACCTAAGAAGTATGCTTACCTGCTTCAACTTTCAGCCATTTTTAATTTTACATACGAGTAATTAGAGAGGTTATTTACGGTACTATCAACTCGCATTTTCCTGTTGCTACGCCCCGTTTCCAATCCCTTTCATTTACTCTAATATCTATGTTTGAAGTAATGGCTACTCAACACAAGGAAATCTCTTTCGATGCTTTTTTGTCCTCTACTCCAACTATAAAGGAGCTAACTGAACATATTAATGTTAGCAATAAATGGTACCTTGTTGGTACAATGCTTGAGTTGGATCAGAAACGATTAAAAAGTATTGAAGCTCACGTTGGCCACACTGACGCCCACAAGACAGTAAAGATGTTCGATCTATGGCTAGAAACTACTCCTACTGCTAGTAGGAGACAAGTTCTGGAAGCAATGAGAGTGGATGCAGTGGAAGAAATTACACTTGCTCATAAATATGAAATGCATCTGAGGGAATTACACCAAACAATTTGTAAGCTAGTCTGAGTATGCTGTTCTAACCGTTATAATCTACCGGTATCTTTATTATTATTATAGATGTACCACCATCTACTGAGGAAGTTCTTATTCTTCAAAGGAATATTCAATCATTGAGTAAAGCTCTTGTCTCTCCTGTACAAGTGTCTCAACTGTTATACTGTAAGAGATGTATAAGTGAAGCTACTCTGGATCAAATAGAGAGGATAGATCAGAGGAGGTCACTGGATGACAAGAAGACCACTCTATTGACTGCCATGCAAGAAACAGTGTCTAATGACTACAGGAAACTTAAAGATATTGCTACAGTGCTGTCTGATGTTGAAGGAACAAAAGATATAGCCCAGGAAATCATGACCAAATATGGTAAGTCATGAATATTGGTAGAATTTTTATGGATGTGATTATAATAGAAGAGAAAATTCTTCAAGAGGATGATAGTACAGTAGTACAACCACAAGAGGCAGTAGGTGGTAATGAAAATCGTGCTAGTGATATATTGAGGAATAATTACAGTTCTCTCTCTCAGTCAATTATTGAACCAGTTCGTATGGCAAGGTTGCTTCATGAAGAGGCTATATCTGATGAGGCTCTATCTTGTATCATATCTACCAGAGATTCTGTCTCTGTCAGTAGAGCAGTTCTCCTCAAAGCTGTACGAGATGCTGTTCACTTCAATTACAAACACCTGGAGTCGTTTGTTACTGTATTGAGGAAGTTCTCAGAGACTGCTCATATTGGAGATACCATCTTTGAAGAATACAGTGAGTTATGCTTTTCTCACTGAAATTAAAAGCATATGTTTTTAGGAAAGCATTTCAACTATGATGATGATGATGTTCCAGAGAATGAAATATTTTTGACAGAAAGAAATAGAGATTCTCAACAAAAGCCAATGTCTACTAGTTCAGAAAGTATGTACAGCATAATAATTCTTTATTTCTATAATTAACAGGTTCATCACTTGATGACTATGAAGTGGACAAACATGGAAATCATAAAATTCTTTTCCCTCGTAACATGAAGAAAGAGTTTGAAAAAATGAGATCAAAGTTAGGCTCTACATTTTTTCGAGTCCGGCGTATTTTTAAAAGCAAGAAAAATGTTCTGGATATCAATGAAGTGAAGGAATTGATTAGTGACTGTTTTTCTGATCTGAAGCCTCAGCTGTCTGATAATACGACCATTGGCGAAGTATTGGATGTACTGAAGAGGAAGTGCAATATCATGAACATTAGTCCCCTTGAAGATTTAGCTTCTGAATTCAACATAAAAGATGCTATACCAATCATTGAGTCATTCAAAGAGGAAGCTAAGGATTTCAGCAATTCAGTATCAGTGAGTCTTTGCCTTGGTGAGGAGCTACAAGCAGTTGCTACTCCGTCTCATCTTTTATGTGAAACCGTCGTATTTGTGTTCAATTGGAATCCTGATGAATGCACACTGCAAGATATCAATGATGGTCTGTTTGAGTTAGAGCCACTTAATAGATTTAAATACTGCTTACAGGTTGATAAAGTTGGTCCTGGTCAATCAGTTGTGGTGACCTGCTATTGTCCTGCTGAGTACACTGGCTCACTGATAATGACTGTCCTTGGTAACATAGAGATACTGCAAAGGAAAGGATTGAAGGAATTTATACTTGGCAACTGTACTGTATGGCATGCTACTCAAGTAATAATTACAAAGTTTTAATTTTCAATTTTTATTTATTTTTTCTTATTGTATACAGGCACTGAGTGAGAATGCAGAGGGAGCAGATTTGCTAGCACAGATTAATGATTTGAAAGCTGCTTTAAGAGATGAAGATACAATGTTGATGAGTAAGAGATATATATCTGTGTATATTGTACATAATAGCTACTTAAACAGAGTTAGCAACAGTCAAGGAAGAATTATTAGGAAACATTAAAAATGAATTGGAAGCATTAAGAAAAGATTTTCGAGAGAGTCAATGCATTATTGGTGTGATTTTAGTTTTATAGTTTTTAATATAATTATAATAATAGTTCAAAAGGAAGAAGTGATTAATGAACTGAAGGAAGAAATTTCATCACTGAAAGAAAAACTTTTCAAGAAAAAGAAAGAAACAAAGAACAATAACAGTATGTATCATACATTAAACTACTGTACCATCAATACCATTCTACATGTACATGTACCTATAGCATTGACTAACTATAATGTGTGTGTTTGTGTGTTATTAGAGGATGGAGATGTGGCATGGAGTCAGTTTGGTGTGCAATTGACTAAACCATCAGTAGATCAATTCATGGAGGTAATCAGTAAACTGGAGGAAAAACATAAAATAATGACATTCAGTAAGTGTGAGGATATCAAGTTGCTAATACCAACTATATTGGGGAGAATAACAATAAAAGGACTTTTTATACAGTCCTCATTCTTATCACGTGCTGATATTCTCTCATTCTCTTCTCAACTATCAACCAACAAATCGTTAACAATTCTAGCTCTATCTACTAGTTCAATTGATGACAGTGGGGTCATTGCACTAGCACAATCACTTCAAGATAATCAAACATTAAAAAACTTAGTCCTTAGCAAAAATCCTGGCATTACTTCAACTTGTGCTCAGTCACTGGCTAATCTTTTACTCAATAACAACACACTCAATTGTCTTTACCTCCACAATACTAACATTGGTAATGATGGAGTAATGATACTAATGGAATCACTCAAAACCAAAAATACACTTGATGAACTTGGGCTAGACAAACGACATGAAAAAACTTGTGCTACTGTAACTTATTATGAGCAAATTAGAGACATATTAAAATTAGAAACATATTAATTATTTTCTGCAAGTTGCTGCAGACGTGAAGTTTTAATTTTTAATAATAATTATTAATGATACACAAATTCTATTTATAATGTCATGCTAATCTTAAAACATACACAAACAATAAAATTCTATTAATCATGTGATAGTCATGTGACAGTCAGTCAGTGCAGCTGTTGATTCTTAGTAGACGATAAATACCAAAAGAAAAGACACCCCTCGGTCTCTGATACATCATCACAAGCTCTTGCTTTATTAATATCCTCCAATTAACCCATGGCCACCACTTATGAACACTTGATAACTACTATTAGTGTGTGTGGGTGGAACTGATACAAGGGTACTCACTCTATCAATGTGACCTCTGATTAGTGGGTGGAGTTGATGAGTGTTAGCTCCTCCCACTAGCGATAGTGTAATAAGGACACCAGTAGAGGTACCAATCAGTAGCTGGGACTGTGTACATGTTAGTGAAGTGATGTAAGGATTGGTGCATTTGTGTTTCTTTATGATGGGATCATAATCTACAGGAAAGAAGAAGAGAAAATACAGTTTGCATTATGAATTTGATATCAAGTACATGTACGTACCCAATATGTCAATGAAAAGAATATACTATACATGTACACTATATTTCAAAAATAACTAAATGCAACAGTTTTTAGCTCATGATTACATGATGTACATTATGTACATGCACTATTGGTCTATGCTTACATCTCAGTGCTGATGTTACACAGTAGAGCTGTGAACCTGGGCCACTTAGCATAACCGGTTAACTGGTCACCAATAACTGACGGTTAATCGGTTAACTGATTGTTAAATGAAACTTAATAATACCACTATAAATATGTAAGAATAGTAAGAATTACGATAAATAATAAATTGTAGAGTTTGATTTAGTTGGCCAACACAACTTATATGCTCTTTTCAATGATATATGGCATTGTCTTGTGGGTCACAAAGTTCAATTTACTAGATATTGGAAGTGTTCTTGCCTGAAATATGATAAATTTTAACTTCACAGTGCATAAAATCATTAATTTCATAAAACCGGTTATAGCTAAAAATAACTGATAACCTAAATTATGCTGTAACCAGTCGGTTAACCGGTTAACCTAAAACCGGTTCACAGCTCTATTACACAGCTGCTACAATCAACAGTGTGAACAGTTTCCATGACAGCACCATTGAAAGAGCATTATGTGAACAGTGAGTGAGTTCTTTAAAGAAATAAACACCAAACCAGCAGCTGCAGGAGTAGTAGCAATAGAATTGGACCTGCTGTGGTGGTGGTAGGGGTAGGTGAAGAACTCTTTGGACTTGAAGTTCTCTTTGTTTGACTGGTTGATGGTTGAATAGCTTGAGGAGAAGGAGGAGGTATTATTAACTGATCTATTTGATCTGATAAACTGACTAACTCCTGCAAAGATAAAAGGGTCAGTATTTTAATCAATGATATTACTGAGAATTTTAAAAATTATTATAATTGTAAATTATTACATGTACATGTACTATCCATTCCAATGTTCATAGGTCCTTACTTTGCATGTTAATGTTTCGGAGTTCACGCCCACTATCCTGTTACCAGTTTACACGCCCCCACACTCACAATAGCTTTGATTGGATAAGAAGAAACTGATATGAACCTCTCGGGTCTATCAATACCTTTAACTAGAAAAATATTAAAATATTTCGACAAAAAACTCGGCCTACTTTTATGAAGATTGAAGAGTGCAATTCGACCGCTACTAAGCCCAACCCACACGTAATCCTTATCAGATCAATACTTAACAAACTAGATACATGTAACGAAGCCACACCCACTTTCAAAACATGCAATATCCCATCTTCGGTACCCAACCAGAGCCACTGGTTGCCCTCCGGAGTAGGAGGAGCTAGTTTGTGTCTTGACTCTTTTTGAGTTCATGAGACGATGTAAGATGAAGTCCTGTGAGAAGAAGGCAGGGTCAATGGGTGTGGTCTGTCAGTTATTGATTGAGGTGAAGGACAGAGTAACTCGTCAGGTTCTAGAGGAGCTCGATCAGTAGGAAGGGCAGTGGGCAGAGTCAGTGGTAAACGAGTGGAGGAACGAGAGTCGTCAGGAAAGGAAGAATGAGCTAAAAAATAAAGAAAATATAAATCAATTTTTATCATAATTTCTATGAATTAAAACAATCACCAAACATCGCATCTCTTAAATCATAAAAATACATAATGTACTGTGCTATTTATGCAGCTGGTTTTGCTCATAATCCCGCTCATTTTAAAAATCTACAGTACTCTATTCCTTACCATTAGCTAGTGTGATGTTCATATGTTCAACACACAAAGAACAGATCAGCCTTGAGCTGGACAGTGGGAGGGTCGCTACCAGTTGAGGAGGAGTGTCCTTTGACGTACTCCAGGAGTTTAATATGGTGATGTTCCCACGCCCACACACATCATTAATGCACATGAATAACTGATTGTACATACCATTGGGAACAGCAACGGGGGATAACTATATATAAAAAGAGTTAATATAACAATAATAATAATAATAATAATAATAATAATAATAAATTAAAACCTCATAACTATAAGTTAAACCACTTCAAACTGCACACACTAGACCATATGATTTCCCACAAATACATGTATCAACTACTCCACACACATATACATGTACATGTATGTACATATACATGTACATGTACATGTAATCAAATAAAAAGAAATAAAACTTAATTATAGTAATAGTCACAATATACATGTACATGCATGTATGTACCTTCAAATAATGTACATGTACATGTATTTCATACAATATATTTCTTTCTTACTTCTGATCCTACTCTACAAGATGGCAGTGTCACATGCCACATGAACTGAGGTAGTGCAGTTTTAGGAGGATCAGTGTGTGTCCTCTGGTAGTGTGTGCTGCTGGGGCCTTGTTGTTTGGGTAGAGAGAGTTGAAAGTGAGTGTAGGGTGTGCTCCCAGTCTTGTCTGTCCTTCTGAGATGAGAAGGAAATGGATGCCTTGTTTGGAGGAGAGCTACAAATGAATGAGATAGATAATTATTGTTATACATTCAACAATTAATAACGATATGACTTTATTACAATATTTTAAAATATATTATTGTCTTATGCTATGTAAAAAGTTTGAGCTGATTTCAACTTGAATTTTTTAAGTTACGGCCATTTACAGATATTGGCCAAAATCTGAAAAAATCCCTGAACTATATAGCTCATGGTTTTTTCTAAAAATTGGCTCCGAAATTACCCCCAATTTTTATTACATTTTTGATACATATTGATGTACTTATGCTATGTATAAAGTTTGAGCTAATTCCGACTTTAACTTTTTGAGTTATGGCCATTTAATTTATGTTTTTTCCCAAAAACTAAGTTGTACATTTGTAATTTTGTACATGTACAGTACATGTACATGTACATGTACATACATGTACCTGTACATACAGAAAAGATTATGCTAAAAATACAATGACATTATTTTCATAAAGTGTGTATAGATACCATTCTGTGAGAATACTCCTCAAAAGCTTGATGTACAGCAGAGTCCCAGGTAGCAGCTACTCTATTCTTAGGATTCAACTGCCAATACCTACAATAGAGAGTAACAGAATACTGAAATACATGTGTACTGTACTTACATTGTTGGATTATCAAATCCCATTTGATCCTCCTACAACAAAAAACAAAGTGTAACAAGTAATGTAAAACAATTGATAAACACACACGCTCACACACACACACGTGTAATATTCAACATGCATGTAACATTCACCATTCTCAAGTTATAATGTGCCTAGTATAGGGATATTTGATATCATGATAAAGCCAGTTAAAACTTGATCCTCTCAATAAATTATGGCTCACAATGTACTGTATGTAAACATTTGCATCTACCAAAAAGCTTACAGAAACATAGTAGGGTCCAGCAAAATCCCTAATGACACCAGCAGAAGTACATATACCCATATGTCCAATAAATGGGAAAAACCACCTGAAAGAAAAATGTAAAAATCCAATAAACATACACATCTAAATGTGCATATACATTTACAGTACATGTGAAATTACTATTTCATGTAGGAGCCTGGGCTTCTACCATATTGTGGGAAATTTTCGAGGATAACAAATTTCACAAATTTCGTGGATTTTTTCATGATTCACAAAATTTAATTCCTTGAAAATCAATTTAATACGGTACAAGATGGCAAATTAGTGGAGATTCGTGAAAATTAATTCCGCAAGCTTCCGGATACGGGTCATTCGCAAAATTTATTATCCTCAAAAAAAACCGCTATACGGTATTTTCTATCTTTAACAGGCTTCTATTTGAGGGTTCTCCTATACATGTACTTTATACAGGATTATACCATACGTATATAGCCCCAAAATAGGCTTCTAACATTCCATTAAGAAAGGTTTCTATTTATTGGAGTTGTGACCAAGCAAACCCTCTATGAGAGTACATTCACTTCATACCACAACTAATGAACTACATGTACATGTACAAGGAATACTGCAAGTCCTTATATAAAATCCCAAGCTTCTGCTTCTATTGAAGACAGGCTTTTATTTGAGGATACATGTACATGTATATGTACAATGTACAGGCACATGCCACTCTACATATACATGTATACATCTACATGTACATGTACTGTATTTCCTTGAATAAGGGCCTAGGCGTTTATTGCTTAACAGAGGCAAAAATCACTGAAAAAATAAAAATAAAAAGTGCCAAAACCCGGGCTCCAACTTGCAACTCTACGTTCCGAGGAGTGATGATGAACAATTAGGCTATTTGGGCTACTCTAAACACAAGGGCACATAAATAATACAGGCTGAAATATGCGTATCTATAGTGGTAATATATTAGTGATAGGCACATAGTATTTGAGTAGGGCCCCTATTAATGGTAATACGGTATAGTATAGCTGGTAATTTTGGAGGAGAAAAAATTTGGCAAATTTGACATTTTGATAGCCATTCGCCAAACAATCATGTGTATGCTCAATGGCTCAGAGCCACAAATTTACCAAATAAGAACTTGTCAATCACTAAAATTTATTCCTCATAAAATTAACAGCTACTTGCATGTATAAGTACATGTACATGAAAATGAAATACAGTAGTTTTGCATAGCCGGACACAGGGTTTCCCATGAAATTTTGGCATAGTACTCATGAAGTTTATTGTCAGTGGATTGTCAAGTTGATTAAAAATTAGGAGACACTGTACATGTATATTCTATAGTACAGGGTATTTCGACAAAAATAAAAGGGAGAGACTTTTCCCTTTGATTTTTGTATGTTGTGTAGAAAGCTTGAGCTGATTTTGGTCAAATTTGGATTTTTAAAAAATTATTAAACTTGCTCAGAAATTAGGCCAAAGACCTAAGGATAAGAACATAAAAATTTTTAAAAAAAAGTTAAGCAGGATTCCGAACGACCAACGAAAATACAAAATGAAAATCCTACTCGTGACGCAAACTCTACTCTACATTGCAAGGTGATCAGTAATTCTTACATAATAACATTGAAAGTACAATGTAGAGTAGAATTTGCGTCATGAGTAGGATTTTCATTTCATATTTTTGTTGGTTGTTTGGAATCCTACTTAACCTTGTTTTTTTTTAATTTTTTATGTTCTTGTTTGTAGTACAGGGTCACGGGCCAAATTTCACCAAAAATGAAAAGGAGAGAATTCTCCATTTTTATTACATTTCCTGATACAAATACATGTTCTTATGTTGCATAGAAAGTTTGAGCTGATTCCGATCAAAATTGGATTTTTTATGAATTTTTAAAGTTACTCCAAAATTGAGTAAAAGTCCTGATTCTGATCAAAATTGGATTTTTTACGAATTTTTAAAACTCTTTTTCAAATAATGTTAGTACATGTACGTACTGTGTATATCAATAATTGATGTTTGTACATGTATTAATAAGTGTTCTGTCTCTCCTTCTTTCCTCAGTGTTTTAGGCGTATCATTAGAGTCTGAAGATGATGAAGATGCTATTATTGAGAAAAGATGTCAAATGAGGAAGAACATTGAACAGAAATAGCAATATGTAAGCCACACCCACTAATTAAAGGGTTACATGTACCTACATGTATAAACAGAATTTTTAATAATGGACAATGCATGTACTGTAGATGATATAAGTAGTGTGTACCATGATGTTTTTCATTTAATACTTACACATTACATGTACATGTTATTAATGTTCCGTGGTAAATGGATAAAACTGATTATGTTACAGTGTTTGTTAAAAAAGTTATCCAGAGGATTCACTGTATTAATTAACACATACATTTACATGTACATACATTTCATACATCTCTCTCTCTCTCTCTCTCTTCCCTCAGGTTCCATTATCAGTTGATAGTGTTAATCCCAGTCCTGCAGTATCAGTTAGTGCTGTTAGTGATGATTCTGATATTGTAGCACAAGAGGCAACTGAAGACTTGGAAAATACCATCAATGAGGTACACACATACAGTATATGTACATGTAATGACTTGTGTATGTACATGTACATGTACATGTAAGATAAAATGGTAAGTTTGGTGGTCAATAAAATGTTAACAATCTTCTTAAGTTTGGAAGGAGTTTTAAAGCAAGATAAGGTATAGAAGTGTTGTCCTTCATAAGAAGATTCAAGTAACATGTAGAAGAACTGTAACTGCTGAAATTAATGACATGTACATGTACAACTATGAAACTTATTTTTGTTCAGTTTTCTGATACATGTACATGTACATTACATTTACATGTGCATGTATAATGATATTGCAAGTCTCAGCAACATGTTATGGGCAACTGATGGTCATGAAGTATGAAATCTCCAGGAGTACATGTGTGTGTACCTGTAGCTGCCATTTTATTTGTATTTTAAAAATTAATTTTTGCTGTAAAATTGTAATTGGCAGTTTTTATTTTAGCGATTTTTGTGCACATGCAAAATCAGTCCATTACTGAGCATGCATTAATGATTATAACATCACAAATCCCATATTGTTTTACACCATTTGCAGGTAAAAATATCTTTTGCAATTAGCTTGCAAACTGCACCATACAGGAATTTCTGTTGCTATTTTGCTTTACAGTTTCATTCATTTACTACTGGTTGTTATAATAAAGGAATGTACTATCATAACTTCCTTCAATCACAAGACAGCTCTATTCCAAGAGGTCATCAGGGCTGTCTTCCTGTTGCTCCTTTCTTCTATTGTTTTTTATACTTTGCTTTGTATTCTTGTTCATTTCGACTTCTTCATTTTCTTATCGTTCATTCTTATTCTATCTTCATTTACCATCTTCTACCTTTATCTCTCTTCATTTTTTGTTCTTGCTTTACGTACACAATTTTATTCTTTTCTTAAAATGGCAACCAAATCATCTTCTGGTCTCAGACTCAAACTGGAGAAAGAGCTCACATGTCCTGTGTGTCTTGATGACTATACTAACCCTAAGATCCTACCCTGCCATCACTCATTCTGTCAGCACTGTCTGGAGGGATTACCTCTGGATAAGAAGAATGAGACCTATTACCTCTCTTGTCCCACTTGTCGTCATTGTACAGAGTTACCAGAACAAGGAGCAGGAGCCTTTCCTGTAGCATTCACTCTCAACAACCTCCACAGTCTATTGAAAAAGACTTCGGATCTTCAAGAGGCCACATGTAGTGATCATGAAAAGCCTTTGGAGCTATTCTGTGAAACATGTGATACAGTAATCTGTGTTACTTGTTCAGTTCGTAATCATAAACATCATGAATACGACTTAATCACTGACAGTTATACTAAACACTGTCAAAAGCTAAGGGAATGTCTATCACCAGTTGAGGGAAAGAAGGAAGCACTCAAGAAGGTCCTGTCTGCTCTAGCAGAGAGAGAGGGTGAGATCAAAGAGAGAGGAGAAGGAGTCTTAGAAGAAATACATGAAATGGTGGAGAAAATGATTGCTGTTCTTCGTCAGTCAGAGAGGAAACTGACTGAGCAGGCAAAGAGGGTCACTGATGATAAACTAAAGGTGCTGTCAGAGCAAATGAAATCAGCAAAAATGAGTTTGAGTGTTCTGGAGGATGTTGAGGATTATGTGGAACAGAGTCTGAAGATAGGCAGTCCTCAACAAGTCCTGAGGTCTAAGAAACAGATGATAGAGCGTATGAGTGAAGTTACCGGAGGGATTAATGTGGAGGAGTTACATCCAAAAGAAAAAGGTGACTTTGTATTGAGTAAAGATATCAAATTACTACATCACATTGGAGATATTATTTCAGGGACTACTGCACTACAGCAGTGTAGAGTGAAGAAGATTGATAGTATTATTAGCAAAGCAGCTTCGTTTTCACTATCAATGGAGGCACCAGACTCATCTGTTCTGTGTGTTCCCCTCTCTTCTCTGAGGTGTAGTCTAGTACCAGTTGGTAAAGGTGATGAACCCACTGACACTACAGTCACTACCACCAGTACTGATCCTGGAATGTATAGGATACAGTGTAACCCTTCAACACGTGGTACTCATACAGTAAAAGTACAAGTATATGATGTACACCTTGAGGATATCTCACTAGTCATCCCTATCAATCCTTACCTTGATAACATCACTCCAGTACGTACTATAACTGAGCTTAAGGATCCCTGGGGAGTTGCTGTAACTGATGATAATCATGTTTTAATAACTGAGTGTTTTGGTAATTGTGTAACAATACTGGATAGAGAAGGAAAGAAACTGAAATCATTAGGAGGGAAAGGAGGAAGTGGTAATGTCAAGTTTTCTGAACCTCGTGGTGTAGCCATTAATCCAGACAAATTCATTCTTGTATCTGATAATCACAGGATCCAGAAGATAAGCATGGATGGATACCGTAAAGTATCAGTTGGTAAGGAGGGCAGTGGACCACTACAATTCAGTACTCCTTCTGGTATAGCCATTTCTCCTATAACAGGACAGGTTTATATTGCTGATTGTAGTAATCATCGTATACAAGTCTTGAATCCTGATCTAACCTTCTCTCATTCATTTGGTAGTGAAGGATCAGCTAATGGACAGTTTCAGTATCCACAAGGCATTGCTATTGACAGTCAAGGATTAGTGTATGTTGCTGATCAGTGTAATCATCGCATTCATAAGTTCTCTCCAGATGGAAAGTTTGTGGGTCAGTTTGGTACTAAAGGATCTGGTCCTGGACAGCTTTATAATCCATTTGGTATAACAATAGACACTGCAGCTACTGGTCTAGTGTATGTTAGTGATAGGAACAATCATCGTATATCAGTCTTCACTAGTGATGGTGTGTTTGTTAGTCAGTTTGGAAGTAAAGGCAGGAATATTGATCAGTTTAATTTTCCTCATGGATTAGCATTTGATAAAGATGGATTATTGTATGTTTGTGATTCTAGTCGACTTGTTGTTTATTAAATATTGTTTACTTTTCTTATCCTAATATTATTTTATAATTATTGATAAAATATAAAAGCAAGTTAAAGTTTATAATACTGACTGATCAGCTACTAATAAGAGGATGTAGTGTAATCTCCAATGATGGAGTAATGTGTTTGATGAATTAAAATTGTGCCTAATACAATAATAAAACATAAAAAATTAAAAAAAACAAGATTNGAGTAGGATTCCAAACGACCAACGAAAATATGAAATGAAAATCCTACTCTCGTGACGCAAATTCTACTCTACATTGTACTTGTAAGGTTATTATTTAAGAATTAGAGATCAGCTTGCAATGTAGAGTAGAATTTGCGTCACGAGAGTAGGATTTTCATTTCATATTTTGACTATTTTCGTTGGTCGTTCGGAATCCTACTCAATCTTGTTTTTTTTTAATTTTTTATGTCTTTGTTTGTGTTCATTTTTCAATAATATTTATAATAATTAGTTGCATTTGTGATACTTGTTAATTTTACACAAACAATAATAATAATTATTATTATTATCATTGTTATGAATTTCCAGCATTTATGATCGAGAGACAGCAGTCACAGCATTAAATAGATATGCAGAAGGAATATCTACTATACTGATGACAAGTGAAATTAATACTATAGTCTTGACATGAATCCTTGTTCAAGAAGCTCCATCTTCCCTGCAATTCTGTAGCTATCTATTCCTGTTCTTCCTGTTGTCAAAGTCATAATCATTACATTATTATAACATTAATTAATTGTTTTTTAAATAAAATAATTCAATACACACTTGATAAAAGAATAAGATGCAAGATTAGTACCTTCTCTGAGCTGGAAACCTCCATTAAGTATTGCAATTGATTCCAAGCATAGCTAGCCTGGCTAGGTTAAAAATTGCTTGCTTTTCCCAGTTCTGAGATCTGAGCATGTGCGACCACGCTTAAATTTTGGAGCACATGCTTTATAATTAACAAAATGGTGACATGAGGTAAGCTGGCCTGATACAGCAGTCATAACGTCACTTTTTCTTATCTTGGAGAATAATTTTAGGGGACATGAATCCACGCATAGACTGTTGGAGTAGAATGGTGTAAAAATTATCCTTGTAACACCAGTCAAGAACAAGATACAGCTTACCAACTGAATTGACAGGACTGACTTCTTGATGATGAAGATGAAAAAAGTGGCTGAACAAAACGGCCAGTTTTCAGATTTTTGACTTTCCTCTTAGACAAGGTTTAGAGCTACGCTAATGGTACCAATGGAGTCCTCTGGTCAAGATAAGGTCCTCTAAGAAGTCTGGTAAGCATAGGAGCTTGTTTTCCCAGTATAGCAAGGCTGCAAAAGTCGTGGCAGCCATTTTGTTTGGGGATAAATCCTACTTAGTAACACTACCACGTTACTAATAGCCTTTTGTCTTTGGCCCAATTTGGCCAAATTTTGTCAAAAATGACTCTGAGAGAAATCACCATTTTAATAATTTTTCTGGTACATACACAAATCTTATGTTGCTTAAAAAGTTTGAGTTGATTTAATGAATTTCTAACATTGCTCAAAAATTGGGCCAATGACCAAAGGCATATACATGTATATTATTATATACATGTATAATGATAGTCTTCGGCCAAGTTTCGTCAAAAAAATTGCTCTGAAAGAATCTCAATCTTTATCATTTCTTCTGATACGCATACATGTTCTTATGTTGCATACCAACTTTGAGCTGATTCCGATCAAAATTATATTTTTCATAAATTTTTATGTATTGTATTGTAGTGCTTCTCAGCTCATGAAGCATGTACAAGTGCTTAGCTCACTTAGCAAGCTTTGTGGGAAACTCTGGCCACACTCCTCCCCTTCCTCTAATGCAATGTAAATGGAGTGTGGGTAAGGCTACTTTCCGTTGAATGTTCAAAGCAGATTTCTTAATTACATGTATCATACATGTATAGAGTGCATTCAAATCAGAGATTCAAGAAATGAGATTAGGTACAAAAAGCGATGCTATCTCATCTTACGTAAAAATAGACCTCTTTGGGTGAGAATGAATTACGTCAAAGAATGATATACGGCAAGGGGCGTGACTGAGCTTGTCTGATTCTGAAATAATTTTCGTGGACGGCAACTTTCTATGGAGTATGAATGGGCTAATGCAGAAAGCAAGCTGTAATAAAGAATACTGCTTCATATTGCACCAAATCCCTTTTAGGAGATGCTTAGCAGCGACCATTCTTTCCTCCAGCCAGCTTTTGTAACTTGAAAAAGCTCAATGCCAACGAAAAAAATTAGTTAGTTTGATTTTTCTTCATTCATCCTCCATTGAATCTTGCCGTCCAAAACTGATGGCAGCCAATCATCCCCGCAGGTAGATACCGTAATAAACAGTAATGATATTCATAGGCCACCGTCAATCTCACCTGAGGAGGTCTATAGGAAGAGGAGTCCACACAATAGAGTAAGGATATCTGTTCCTTGAAGTATAGATGGCCCCTTTTGCAAAACTTCCTTCAACGTCCATTTTCTTTTAATCTTTCATTGTTTAAGCCACGCCTTTTAGTAGTTACGACTCCACCCCATCCGCGTGGTACACACATGTGTGAACTGTGGATTAGAAAAGTCTGAAAAGTGAAAAGTTGTTAATTATAGTTGAGCCCAAATGAGTGACACAACTATTCCTTCAGTGGTCTCAAGGGATGGCTGGTTCTCGGAGATAAATGACTTATGGCCTGGAGAGTGTTTCTCTCTCAAAGTGGATGAGATATTGCACCAAGAAAGAAGCCAGTATCAGGACATTATGATCTTTAAAAGGTAACTAAGCTTTAACATACAATGTAAATGCAACTTTATATGTTCTGCGCTTGTAGTAAAGCGTATGGCATGGTCCTGGTCCTTGATGGTGTCATACAGTGTACTGAGAGAGACGAGTTCTCATATCAAGAAATGATAGCACACCTACCTCTCTTCTCTCATCCCAATCCTAAGTCGGTAAGACTCAGTAACGATTCTGTTTGTATTGGAAATACACGTACTATAAAGCACCAAATTGCAGAAAATTTTGGAGGGACTAAAATTTGACAAATTACTAAATTTTGGTTTTAATTCTGCAAATTTTGCCACATACCATTGAGCATGCGTATAATGGCTCAAAATGGCGGATTTTATTTTGGCAATTGGCTATCAAAATGCCAAAATTTGCCTAAAATTAATTCCCTCCCAAATTTCTCATTATACGGTATGTAATCTATATGACGCTCATTTGTTGCTTAATGTATGTATTGCAAAGCTCAAAGCTTGTGTTGTGTCTTCAAACATGTACTTCTGAACTTGTTAAAGGCAGTAGCCATAGTAGCCATAGTAGGCATGCTGATTATGTGGAATATTGTAGGCCTTGGCAATAGAGCCATGATTGATGTACATGGACTAGTATTTGTAAAGTATATTGGATGGCAGGAACTGTAATACTGTGTGGAGTTATGATTATTTAAATGAACGTGCATATCTATTGTTTACATGTATGCATAGTAAATTAGTAATCGTTACCAGTATCTTTATGCATAGATATTAGAGTAAATGAAAGGGATTGGCAACGGGGCGTAGCAACAGGAAATGCTGGTTGTGTTACCATGTGACAACCATCAGTGTTTTGATTGATTTCCCATCTCCTCCATTGGTGAAGTTGCTCTGGCAGGATTTCGAAGGAAATTTGTGCTGCTCCAGGATAGCACTTGCTTTTGATATATAGCCTATTCCACATAGAATTTTTAGAGCTACCTGCAGCAAGGTTTTTATCTCCAAAAAGCCATTTTGCAACCAGTTAGAGGTACACAAAGTCGCCTGTTTTGAAACACTTTATCATTCGTAAAACACTCAAGCTTCTTTGTATTAATATGCAAGTTAGCTCATTCCATAGGAGATTTCAAGCTCTTTAAAATGGTTATACTTATTCGTAGCTCAAGAACAAAATGAGTCTCTCAGAGGGGAAAAGATGGTATTTCTAGTTAAAGAGATACACGGCTACTAACGCATGCATTGATTTACCGAACAAAAAATATTAATAAAAAGCATAAACATTGGTTAATATCGTGTGCAAGTTTTGTTTGTATGAATTGTATTCTCTTGGAGTTATTCAAGAATAAAGCAAGAAAATCCCAGTTTTTTACTCGAAAATTGGTCAAAAAATCCCAACCCTCCTCTGTTTACTTAGCAACAATACAAATGAATGGAGGTTTGCCCACGCCCACGCTTCCGTTTCTAATCCCTTTCATTTACTCTATTATCTATGCTGTATGTCAATTATCATTACAGTTTTCTAAAGGATTTTGGCATAGTGCTCATGCAGCTTCTTTTCGAATTGCTAAAAAATTCGGCCAAAGACCCTGTACTACATGTATATAATACAGAGTACATATTTTTTAACAAAGAAGGAATTGTCCATTTTTTATAATTTTTGTTATGTTATGCATGTTCTAACCATATGTTGAAAATTTCAGCTTATTCCAATTAGATTTGGATTTTTATGAATTTTAAATGTTGCAAAAAATTGGACCAATGACCAAGGGCTAGCCAGCCTTTGTTTTTTTGTAAAAAATTTCGTCAAAAATGGCTTTGAGAAAATCATTTTTATACTTTTTCTGATACATGTACATATGCATGTTCTTTTGTTGTGTACATGTAAGTTTGGATTGATTCCAAATCAAAATTGGGGTTTTATGAATTTTTGAAGTTGCTAAAAAATTGGGCTAAACACCCTTTAGTACTGTATAGTACATGTACATGGATTGACATTCTGTCAAAAATGGCTAGGAAATTTTTATAGTTTTCTCTTTTTTCTGACACTGATACATGTTTTTATGTTGTGTAGAAGTTTGAGCTGATTCCAATCAAAATTGGATTTTTTATAAGCTTAAAAAGTTGCTCGAAATGCCATAATACTGAATTATGGTGCTTGTTAGTTGTCAGCTCATGAAGCATCATTATTATGCTGTTTAGCTCACTTACATGTAGCATGCTTTGTGGCTATGTGGAAAACCCTACATAAGCTACATCACACTTCATTCTTATGTGTATGTACATGTACTGTAGGTACTGATCATAGGAGGAGGAGATGGAGGAGTAGTGAGAGAAGTTATCAAGCACCCCTCTGTTGAACAAGTTCATCTTTGTGAAATTGACGAAGTAAGTGTAATAGGGGATCATCCTATGGTTGTGTGAATTCTTTCCATTACACAGTGAAGACTGGTGAAAAATTAGTATTGCCAATTTGCAATTTATAATTTTATGAGCAATTTTCAGCCTCTATTTTGGCTACAAAAAGTAAACCAATGGTCAAAGCTCATAGCATACATGTATGTATATATAGTTATAATCATGTTATGGCTTTACGATATGTCATGTATTAGCACTGTATACATGTATATTCAGTATTACATTTAATCACAGCGTTCATTCACACTTATTAATTATTGACACTATATTCACATGCATGCATCTGCAACACAGTTACACTTTCAAACTTTATTTAATCAATATGTACTGACACAGCCTGAACAAAGCATTCTAGAACTTAATTTCTGATATAAGTTTATTCTAAAAGTAATCTTTTGATTGTTATTATTGTTGATTTAGTATCTATATTTTGTTAGCTATTGCTCTATCTTTGTACTACCAGTTGTGACTACACATATACTGGTAAACCTACATCAGTATTACTCTATTTTAGCTTTGCTATTTTGGGTTTCAGAATTAGCTCAAACGCATAGCATTTTTCTGGTAGAGGAAACAGTATTATCTATACACTGTACACTATCGCCTACTTAATTAAATGATGTCACATGGGAAATGGCTGTCCTAATTAAATCTTCTGAATAGGATGACCCTCTTTTACTACTACTACTATTTCTAGGAACACAATAATTATTGTATACATGTAATTGTTAGTTTGTGTAATGTAATTTCAATTACCATATAGTGGGAAATTTTGTAGGGAGTTAATTAATTTGGCGAATTTGGCATTTGATAGTCATTAGCCAAAATAAAAATCTGCCATTTGAGCCATTATATGCATGCTCAATGGCACATTGTTCGCCAATCATCAAAATTTAGCAATTCATCAAAATTAACTCCCTCCAAAATTTCCTGCTGTATGTGAAGATACCCAGCAGTGTTGAACAAAACAAGAAATGTATGTTTGTTACCTTATTTCATGTAAAATGATTAAATTTGTTTATATCTTATTATTATTTTTAGCGTGTTATTGAACTGAGTAAGAAGTACTTACCTTCTCTCTCCTCTGCACTTTCATCTCCTAAAGTGACAGTTCATGTTAAAGATGGTGTAAAGTTCTTAGAAGACCATGTCAATGAATTTGACGTTATAATAACTGACTCTTCTGATCCGATAGGTTTGTAAAATTGAGCATCATACATGTATTTTTAAGGGGTAAGCTTTAGGCAAATTGCTAAATTTTGGTGATTGGTGGGTTTTAATTTGGTGTGCCATTGAGCATCCACATAATGGTGTAAAAGGGCAGTCTTTATTTTGCTGTGAAAATGCCAAAAATTGGAAGCTGTACGATATTGACAAAGATAATGACATTATGGTATATAGTGTAAGCCTTGTTTACAATATGACGCCCTGACAATGTACCGTCGATTTTAATCATAAGTACATGTACATGTACATTTATAAGCAATTTGACCTTCTGATTCATATTTCACATTAGAATAGAACTAAATTCTATTCTAGCATCAACGCTACATCAGGACTAGTGTGATATTGTAAATCCACCTTAACATGTACATGCATTATAGGCCCAGCAATTCCTTTATTTGAAAGACCTTATTATGAGAAGACAAAGAATGCATTAAAAGATGGTGGGGTCCTCTGCTGTCAAGGTAATGAATGTCCGTTATTGTGAGCGTAATATACTGTAAAAAATATTCATGTAACAGGTGAATGCGTGTGGCTTGATTTAAAGCTCATTTCCAGTTGTATGTCACACTGTCACTCCGTCTTTCCTGTTGCAAGCTATGCCTATACAACAATACCAACTTATCCTTGTGGACAGATCGGATTCTTCTTGGCTAGTAAAGACAAGGTACTATCTAACATAATTTTCATTTTTAACTTTGTGTTATAGAATATGGTGTTTGAGGAACCAACAAGGTGTGTGAGTGATGAAGAAGTGAAGAGAATGAAACTAAAATATTATAATGCAGCTATTCACAGAGCCTCATTTGTTTTGCCTCAATTTGTAAAGGAGGCATTGCCAAATTGAACATGTATAGCTATCTCTGTTGTTTGCCAATTATAATTTTGTGGCTTCTTCTCTTTATTTATTATCACAAAGTTTTCTCATTATAATGTAGCAACGTGCCTACTCTTACTTCCCAGTTTGAGAGCTGTCCTACATACTGTAGGGTGCCTTTTTTAGGGCTATAGGTTTCATGGATTTTTTTTGTGGATTTAGTTTTTGCAAATTTATGCTGTCTGCCATCTTGTACCGTATTAATTTGATTTTCGTGGAAGTAATTTTTGCGAATTTTAAAGAAAATCAAGAAATTTACAGCCCTCGAAAAGAAGGCACCCTACCATTTTTACAGTATTCAAAGGTCGTTGCACATTCTTTACTTCACTTATGACATACACCAATAAAGTAATACCCACCATTTGTGTAGTCAAAATTTGACCATCCATATGTTGACTAACTACACTATTATACACATGCGTACCTATATGTATGGTACTAACATAATATAGAGGGTTAAACCCTTGTAATCTTCATCCTGTTTCACAAGAGGCTTTGAATTTGTGTTAGTCACATAATGAGAACTAATAAATTGAGATGTAATGTGCCTTATGTTCTACATTTGTTAGCTGTATGTGCTATATACATGTAGCTGTGGAAAGAATTCATAATTATTCCTCTATAACTACTAACTTACTCTCATTTGAGCATACTTTTCATTCCATTAATTACACATTTTCCTCCAGATGTGTCATTCATCATGAACTTAACATTGAAAATGAGAGCCAAGTTAAAATCCAGTGTAGTATGAATGCAGTCAAAAGTTACTTCCTTAATTGGTTTACTTGGAAGTAGGGATCTATGTATAATTTCAAAATTATCCTAGCATGGCTACTATCCAGGATCATTTCCTATTCCAATACAGATTTAGCTATAACGTTAGATTACGTGTAGTAGGCTCTACAGGGAGTTTTTTAAAAACAATGTTTTGCTCTTACTCCAAATTTTCATCAAAATTAACTTTTGCCATTAAAATTTTCATCATTTTTACTATTAATCTGCATACTACCCACATGGAAAAAAAATTTCATGGGTTAACAATTTCGTCACACAAAAAAACCTGACGAATTTGATGTAAATTTTTTTACCAACAAAAATCTGGAGCTATACAGTATGTATTGAAGATATGATTACTTTATTACCCAGTAAGTGCATACATGAGAGGCTAGTTGTTTTAGTACCGTATGGCGGGTAAATTTGGAGGGGCTAAATTTTGGTGATTGGCAGGTTTTAATCTGGTGAATTTGTGGCCACGTGACATTGACCATGCATATAATAGCTCAAAATGGTGGGGTCTTATTTTGGCGAATGGCTATCAAAACACCAAATTCGCCAAATTTAATTCCCTCCAAATTCACCTGCTATACGGTATAAAAGTGAGTTTGACAAGAATTTCCACACAATAAAACTAGAGCCTATATATAATAGATGTGTATGTTTGAGCACTGCCCTACACTTGTGATTATATATGATTTAGTACTTTCAGTATAGTGTATTTTTCTTTAATACCTACATACATGTACCTACAGTGAATCAAGTGGTAATATCCAGAACAGAATTTGAAATTAAAAATATGCATGTAACCCAGCCATCTAATTTCATCGGATAATGTGGAACATAGTTCTATTTTAAAAAAATACCTTTTAAGGTTATAATTACAGTCATGTGAACACTAAATTAACCATTTTTTCTTGGTGTCTCGTTATTCTAATATAGCTCTTTGAGGAAGCTCAACAAATACAAAGTAGCTTAAATATGACAGTACAAAGAAACCCCAAGCAAATAACCAGAGCAGAGCAATGATGTCCAATATGAGAGCAGCTTGACCAAACCTCTTAGCTTGCAAATAATGTTGTACACCTTTTGCTCTATGCATCCAAGACTACAAAAATAGAAAAAAGTAAATAAGAAGCCACTGCAAAACAATATTTGAGGAGAATTAAATTTTGTGAGATTGCCAAATGCAATTTTTCTATTATCCGGAAATAATGAATTTCATGCATGACCCCAGTACAATAACTGTCAAAACCGTAAAATTTAAGTGGAGTCACAAAATTTGCTTTTACAAGTTATAGCTAGATCTACCTGCATGGTATTAGTAAAGTTCAGCATATTTTTACTTACCAGTATTGAACAGATCATGGCAGCAGCAATGAAGAAGATTGTAGAGAAGTTGCAAACAGTACAGGCAATAGAAATAACAAGTGTTGGAATGAAGTAATCGTTAGGAACAAATTCATACTGTAAGTGAACAACAGGAGGAACTGTGTGCTGTGTCACACCTGCCTAGAATGCAAATCACACAATGAATAATTGCCTAAATTGGTATGGATAACTAAGTGCTATTACAAATACTATTGCAGACTATTCATAAATACAATATTACAATCTGTAGTCTCCAACATAACAGCATGCACATTATTATGCACATCAATTAGTGTTTCAAAAGCCTACTAACCAAAGGGACCAAAATTGTACAAAATAATAATAGTTCATGGATTGGAACCACTTTTTGCCACCCCTTATATATAGTATCCATAATTTTTCACTAGCCACTGAACTGTATTGATACATAAGCTATATAGTGATAAAATTTATGGCATAGCTAACACTGCTGACTGATTCCTCTGGTCCTAAGAGCTAGAGTTACCTGAACTGGAACTGATTGTGGAACATTCTTTTCTTCTTGGACAGGTGGCATCAACATCCTTGCTGCTTAAGTCTATATACAACCAATGTCAGAACGAGTCACAGACAAACTGCAGACTGAGAAATGCTGAGCAGTGAGCAACTGAGCATACATTTGTATGGTTTACTTACTCTCATAGAATAGTGTCACTTCCTCTAGATAATGAAATTTAATTACTAAACTACTTTCCCAGTCAATACAGGAAAAATTATTGGACTGACTGAGCTTAATTTTTATAAAGTATTGGAGGAGCATAGACAAATGCAATTAAACCCATCATAGATTAATTATATTGTAACTCTAATATCTACGAACCCATGTATCAAACCATTATTGTGAAGTTCTTTCATTAATGACTACAAACTTTTGGAGTGCATTTTGCCCTTTTAAAAATTCAAATACTTCTAAAATACACATTGTGGTGAGGGTATGCACTTTAATGCTCTCGTTTGAGAGTCATTTATAGGTACTGTAGCTATGTTGTCCTTCTATTATTCACTATCCGCTGAACTTGATGTTCCAAATTTTCACAAACCATCAAGCCCACCTAAAAATCAATTTCACAGGTTTTCATTTTCAAATCATTTTTAAAACCAAACATTTTAGGCCAAAAACATTTGACTCATTGTGTGAATATTTTCAATTTTTCATAAAGATAATTTAAGCACTTTCACTTCAGTCATGATAAAATACTACCATCCTACTCTTTCTGTAATTATAGTTATCATAAAATTTGGCTCATTTTGATTAAATTCTACGCCCATAGTCTACCTTGATAATGGTGTGTTAATGAGTTATGGGATTTCAATCCTAATTATTATTTGTCAGTGCTGTGAATTACAGTGAATTGGCCTCAGTGAATCAGTGTTTATGTTATAATCACACAAAGAATATTGACTCTGAAATGTGCGGCAGTTTGTGCAACCCTTGTGTTCTTGCTTTTGGCTATAATATCATGATTGAGCTGCATTGTTATGCCGGTGCATGGGAGTGCTGCTAAGAATTCCATTGGCAATTACATCACTCAGGCTATAACAAGACTGATGTAATTAGGAAAAGCCAAGATGCTGCTTGCACAAACTTCCTATAGTTTTTAAAAGATTGCATATTCATTGTCAACCATCAAGAATATCAACTCAATTCTAGTGACTGATTATATTGATACAAAGTACTTACATATGATAGTACAAAATTACACTATATTTATGCTATCAATGGACTCTTGATGCTATTTATGATCTATTCATGATCTCTATTGCTACCAATGCATAATTGGTCAGTCATTAGGGATGAGCCTATTATTCTAGCATAATTTTAGGAATAATAGGGGCTTCCTCATTTGAGGAATAATGCTGGAGTAATTGGATGGAAATAGGAATAATAGTGGAATAATGGGTGGAGTTGAGGTCAATGGTGATTGCAGAAGAAAATTTTAAAACTTTTGGCTAGTGTTTTTTGGAAGACCTATTTTTAAAACACTGCTGGAATGCAATTCTTGGGTGAAAATTGATTGTTTGAAAAAATTATTGAGAATAAATTGAGAATAATAGGATAAAATGAAAAGAATAATGTGGGAAATTATTAAGAATTTCCAGAAAGAATAATGGGAAAATTTATGAGAATAATAGGCTCAACCCTATCAGTCATGGCCTGACCAATCTGATTATGCACTATGACATCACAATGAGTGTGACACTATTCATGAACAAGGTCAGAGTCACTTCCTTTCATGAATTCATTTCTCCCAGATGATAATAATTTCATAATGGTCGTGCTTCTTTTGTTGTATTCTATCACAGGCAATTGAAACATGCAGTTGCTTCTTAAATACCTTCGTTACAAAGCATAAACGTGCATGTTTTGAGGTAGAGTAGGCAGGACAGTATAACATTTATATACATGTACACTGAGATTATTAAATTAATAGTTAATTCGAGGAATTATTACATATACAAAGTAGCTTAAGTATGTCAGTACAATGAAGCCCCAAGCAAATAACCAGAGCAGAGCAATGATGTCCAATATGAGAGCAGCTTGACCAAACCTCTTAGCTTGTAAATAATGATATACACCTTTTGCTCTATGCACCCAAGACTATAAAAATAGAGCAACAGTAAAAGAAGCCATGAGCTATTTAATTGCAAAAACAATATTAGAGGAGAATTAAATTTTATGAGTTTGTTGATGCAAAATTTACATCCCCAAATAATGAAATTCCCACATGACCTCAGTACAATAACTGTCAAAACAGTAAAAATTTAAATGGAAACGCAAAATTTTCTTTTCAAAATTAGCTGCCTGCATGGTCTACTTACCAGTATTGAACAGATTATGGCAGCAACAGTGAAGATGATTGTAGAGAAGCTCACAATAGGACAGACAATAGCAATAACTAGTGTAGGAATGAAGTAATCGTTAGGAACAAATTCACGCTGTAAGTGAATAACAGGAACTGTGTGCTGTGTCAAACCTGCCTGGAATTAAATAAATAGTGCAATGGCTAATAATTGATGTTGATAATTAAAGTGCTATTATTAGTAAATTCATGAATACAATATTTCAATGTACTAGCCTCCATGCACATTATTATGTAGTCAGGTGGGCCTGACCCTCGCAAAGGAGGAGGTTCAGGATCAATCCAACACTCTTTTTCATGGCACTGCACAGATTTGTGCAGTGACGTATCATGAGTCATCACGAGTCAAAATGAAAATGGCGGGTTCGAACGGGACCTTTCTAGCAGCAAAACAAGGCAAAGACAATGTCTAAGAACTTTTCTAGAGACACTGGAAGATACAAAGGACCTTAATATGTCTTTTTAAGAAGAAATAGAGGCCTGTTATGTGTTTATGGTAACGAAAACGATCCGGCTGTTAGGAACATTTTACCGTGGCACTTCTTAACAATTGTTAAAGAGGTTTTCATTTTTCCCCAGCTTCTCTAACTCATGTAAACATTAAAGCAAGCCCTTTCACCATCTTTTACAAGTGCAATTATATCTATGCCAATTTAGACCTAGTTCTATTGAATTGCTCAAAATGGGATCTTTCATATGGTTTATTTATGACTGAGTCTAGAGAAGGAGCCTGAAGGAAACTGATTTGTATCATCTTTCAGCCCAAGAAGCACCACTACTACATTTTAAAATAGCCAAATGCAAGTATAGAGCCCCACCCAAGCCATAAAAGTGTACACCAAAAAACAGTGTTGGATTGGTCCTGACCCTCCTCCTTCGTGAGGATCAGGCCCGCCTGACTTATTATTATGCATATCAAGTAGTTGCATAAGCCCCACCAACACAAGCACAAACCATGGGGACCAAAATCGTACAAAAATTATTATAATTATTATAAATATGGCGGCTCATGAATTGGAACCACTTTTTGCCATAGTCAGGGTCACAGGCCAAACTCAACCCATGAGACTATTTTTCCACCCCTTTAATTTTCACTAGCCATCAACTAAGCCCAATATTGATAAACAAGCTTGCCTTAATCAGTGATAAAATTTATGGCATAACTAGCTGATTCTCAGTGCTGTAGTCTAAGGTCCTAAGGATTAGTTACCTGGACGGGAACTGATTGTGGAACATTCTTTTCTTCTTGAACTGGTGGCATCAACATCCTTGCTGCTTAATTCTACAACCGATGGCTGTCTTAAGTGTCTTTTGCCAGAACGAGTCATACAGCAGTGAGCAACTGAGATTCGCTTATTTGTGATACATGAATGAAGTCATTTGACCTCGCATGACTCATTTCCTCTACAGAGTACATACACAACAAGCTGAATCAGCAATTAAATCTGTTAACAGTCCTGACAGGCATCCGCATTGTTGATCATTCACGACTGCATGTTGCTCTGACCTGACTTAGTGTAAAATATTTATTTTTATCATAATTGTATCATGCCTGATTTCCTTATTGTACTGTGACTGAGTGCCAAAAATCCAAGATTCAGACTGATATCAGGACTGATTCGTTTGATTCATTTTATGAGTATTTTCAAAGATACTATTGAAAATCTCACTTCGGCCATGATGAAATGAACCTCCTACTCTTTCTGTAATAGTTATCATGAAATTTGCCTCATTTTGATTAAATTTTACACCCATAAAGGATTTCACTCCCAATTATTATTTGTCAATGCTGTAGAATACAGTGAATTCATCTCAGTGAGTCAGTGTTCATGTTATAGTCACACAAAAAAATAAAATATTGAAATGTGCAGCAGTTTGTTCTTGGTTTTAGTTATGATGTCATCCTTGAGCTGCATTCTTATGTGGGAGTGTTGCTATTAAAGAATTCCAATTACAATGACTATTTACCATTTATACAAGTATGATGTGATTAGTAAATAGCCAAGATCCTGTTTGCACATACTTTCTAGTTTTAAGATTAAATTATTTATTATCATCCATCAAAAAATGGCACAAAGTGCTGTTCAGTAATGATCTCTATTACTACCACGCAATGTATAAATGGTCAGCCCATCTGACTAATGCACTATAACATCACAATGAGTGTGAAACTATTCATGAAATAGGTCAGAGTCATTCCCTTAAATAAATTCATTTCTTGAGAATTAGTGATCTATGATGATTCCACATGGCTGCCACCAATCTCAATAATAATTATATTCATACTAGTATGGTCCTGCCTCTTTGTCATATTAAAGATATCATGTTCCGTATCAGAGCATATTATGTACACGTTTTGAGGAAGAGAAGGCTGAACATTATAACATTAATATGCATGTACATTAATTGAGTTTATCACATAAAAACTAATAGTTAACTGAATTCAGGGACTAATACAAATACAAAGTAGCTTAAGAATGACAGTGTAAAAAAGCCCCAAAAGAAAAACCAGAGCAGAGCAATGATGTCCAATATTAGAGCAGCTTGACCAAACCTCTTAGCTTGTAAATAATGATAAACACCTTTTGCTCTATGCACCCAAGACTATAAAATACAACAAGCAATAATAGAATACATGTACATACAAGTACACTATCAATAGAGATAAGCATTGATATGTAGATGACAATGAAATCAATAGGCTCATCACACCCAGATTTTTTACAATAGAAAAATATGCAATTTCGATTTAAAATGCTTCATAGTAAAAAGCAAATTCCCTTTTGTGGACACACAGTGTCATAATGGAATATTAAATGACTATGCGGTGCATAATACAATATATGACTATTATACTTACAAGTATTGAACAGATTATGGCAGCAACAGTGAAGAAGATTGTAGTGAAGCTCATAATAGGACAGACAATAGCGATAACTAGTGTAGGAATGAAGTAATCGTTAGGAACAAATTCAGGCTGTAAGTGCATAACAGGAGGAGCTGTAGCATACTGCATCACACCTGCCTGGAATACAAATAACATGTAAATCAATTCAGTGACTAATTATTGATGCAATTGGTGTATGAATGTAGAAAGCAATTTCACCTATGTATAATATCAAATTTTCTTCTATACATGTTGTATTGGAGAAATAACAATTAAAATGCCACAACAACTAACCCACCCAGGATTGCCGCATAAATTAGGCCAAAAACCCTGTAAGTACTAGGAATTTCGACAAAAATCACAAGGAAAGAATTATCTCCATTTTTCTGTCATGTACATGTGTACATGTACATATGTATGTCAATAATTTGTGTATCACCTAACTTTAAGCTGATTCCAATCAAATTTTGATTTTTAAATTAATTTTCGAAGTTGCTCAAAATCAGGCCAACTACCAAAAGCTAGGGAATTCTTCATTTCTATGATATTTCAAATGCATTCCAATCAAAATTAGAATTTTATGAAGCAAATGATAGTGCTTGTCAGCTCATTAGGCATTCTGTTTAGCTCACTTAGCATGCTTTGTGGATATGGGAAAACTCTAAACCCACCTATGCTCCTAGTGTAAAGTGGGTGTAGCTACACGTACATGTACAGCAAATAAAAATGGTAGGCTTTGGTAGCTTACAACAGGACAAAGTTTTGAGTTATTTAACAGCCAGATGAATGTCTAAACTGTTCCAAAATGACAAAACAGTAGATAGATTAAGGTGGGTTTACAATAATGATGCTACATCAGTGTACTGTCAATCATTAATAAAACTTGAAGTGGGCGAACAATTTGACTAGAACTAGCAAACTCATTCCACCTTCAAGCACTCATACAAGGATTTCTCATTCATGCAAACTCTTATTAGTATTATTTATCTACCCAGCAAGCTAGTCACTATGATACAACAAAAGGCATCATACAACTGAATTGGCCGCATGAACCATGATTTACCTGAACGGGCACTGATTGTGGAACATTCTTCTCTTCTTGTCGATGAACAGATGGCATCAACATCTTCGATTAAGCTAATTCTGTCTGCTGTATGAGTATCAAGGTACGAGAAATGATGATACGACTGATGAATGAATGTGTATGTTGACACAACATTTTTGAGACTTGAAGGTAAAATTAATTTTATTTGTAGCTCAGAATGTTTCTTATAATTAAAAATAGATCTAATACGGCTGGATCGTAGTAATTGCAGCTCGAATTGGAGTAAACTAATTTGTAGGTTTCAGTCATTATCATAGGATTATCATGTTTGTGTGCTGCTGAAAGAGTTACAGCTAGACGTTGCTTAATGGCAGAATCGGCTCCTGTAAGTCTAATGTTATGAAAGTAGTTAAATCAGCATGGGGCGTCTTTGGGGGGGGGGGCGCTGAGCCTGGCCAGCTGGTGCCGGATCCGCGGATTCCTGGAGAGCATGAAATCCCAGAGCTCAATGCAACCCAAACAAAAGAAGTCAGCCCCCTAAAAATTTACAATATAAAATGAAACTAAATTAGTGGATTTTTATCAGTAAAACTGCACCTGTAGTCAGTATATCTTGCTAACGATTGGCCCTTAATTGTTCAGTGCTCTGAGGCTTGTGCATGCATGTGAAGCTATTAACACTCATTTGTCTATACTCTTTTAAATCTAGTCTTCTAATACTGTAATACTTAGATAGACCCAAGTTAAACACTTATGGTAATAGACTTATACCCAAGCCTATTTCTGAGGAGAGTAAAATTATGGCAAATTGTTAAATTTTTTAATGAATCAGTAATTGGTAATGGGTTTTAATTTGGCAAATTTTTGGCATTGAACATGCTCATAATGGCTCAAAATGCTGAATGATGCGTTTTATTTAGCAAAATGGCTATCAAAATACAGATTTTGCCAATTAAAATTTATTCCTGCCCAGCTAAAGCTATTTGGTGGCTGACATGTGCATGTACATGCAGTGGTGTAGGAAGCAGGGGGGGGGCAGGAGCCCCTCTTGATTTTTACTTCTGCTTTATTAGCTTTGTCTATCAAGTAATTTACTATTGATAGCTTCATTTTAGCCCCCCTTTTCCAAAATCTTCCTACACTACTGACATGTAGTGTGAGTCAGTCCTTTTCATTTATTTAAAGCCTTGTTGCATACTCAATTACCATATCATATGCTAAGATTTATATTATTACCACTAATTTTGTTTCCTCCTCAAACAGAAGCTATGTAAGTGTCACTGATCAAAGTAACACACATTCTATAGACTTAAGTGTGTATACCTACTAATGCAGTCAGACACCCAAGCAAGTTCATCATAACATTTCACTGATAATTTTTTTCAATATGTTTTGTTTGTATATCAAGATCCAAATTTTGGACTAATATACAGTACAGAACTGACTAACTCACTTTTTAGCATGATAATATTATTTGTGACAACTGTCAAGCTATTAATAGTGTTGATCCTGTTTGCAAGCAATGTGTATTTATTAAGTTGGGTGAGAGCTTAATTACAAATGTAAGCATTATGATTTTAACAGCTACTGCATATGCTGAAATTAATATTGTCAAGTTAAATGTATTGATGTCTATGTTCATTAAAATGTAACAAATTCCTTACAGTATCTTGAGCTCTTGTAAAAAGCAAGTTTTTTAAAATCTCATTATTATTTAAAATGTTGAAAGTTGAAACTGTTATATCGAATTTCCAACTAATAAATGATGATCGCCTAAGTTTGCCATATTTATAACAAATAACCAGCCTTTTTATGGGCTTTTGTTGCCATGTAACAGGCTGTAACTTGTAACTTTTGTAAATGCCTTAAGTTAATAATTACATGAAACAACTGGTTGCCAGCAACCAAGCAACATGTTGCCAAGAAAAGATCAACTTCTATTCTTGGCAACATGTTGCTATAAAAGATCAAAGTAGCACCTACATGTGCAGCAACTATTAGTGCCTCATGTCCCTTTTAGGAAGACAAACTGTTGCAATCAGCAGAGAATGGGGATCAGAAGCGTGTATTGAAGGCCCTTGAAGCTAATGCTGATATCAAATGTATCAATGAAGTTAGTAACTTACCATACAGCGGAAAATTTTTGTGGCCCAAAAATTTCATGAATTTTGCATTTGGTTCAAAATTCACGAAGCAAAAATGGATTCAATATGGTTTAAGATGGCCATAAAGTAGAAAATCATGAAAATTAAAGCCATAAAATTGATTTTTGAACAGATTCACAAAATTTTTGGGCCACAAAAATATCCGCTTTACGGTACTGTTACCATCATGTTAGGTAAAGTGATCTAATTACATGTATATGTGTTACTATGTATTATAGAGTAAAGAAACAGCTTTACATTTAGCAGCAAGAAAAGGACATCTTGAAATAGTTGAAATATTACTTACTAAAGGTGCCAATGTTACGTTCAATTTTAATGACAAGGTAACAGATAGTCTCTAAATTATATTTTTGAGGCATATAGAAGTATTTATATGACATACCATAAGCAAATTATTTTGTGGGAATAAAATAAAAGTTTTAATCATTTTAAAAAATAATTTAGAATCTTTATAAATTAATCATTTTTGGTTTGTGCAAGCTGACAAGTTGGAGCACTTTAAATCGTGTTAGAAATAATTTTACAAACAGTTTGTTTTACGATAGTAATAATTCACAAATTTTGATGAGGTCACAATCATTTTTGTATTATTTCTGCTTTACTTAAATTAAATTTTATTAATGTTTTATTACAGAACAAATGGACTCCACTTGATGTTGCAGTTAAAGAAGGTCATGAAAAAATAGCTAAACTATTAGTTGAAAAAGGATGCCCTGTGACAAATGTAAGTAATCCAGAGTATGTACCAGAAACTAATGTACCTTATAGACTGCAATGAAATTTGCTGCTCAAGCTGGTCTAATTTCTACTATTAAATTTGTGATTGAGAACAATGATATTGACCTAGCTGATTGTGTTGATGAGGATGTAAGTCAAAGTTTAAAGGTATTACTGTCTACAACTTTATTTTTGTGTGCCCTATAAGGATGGACAAACACTCTTACACCATGCAGCAGAATATGAACACACAGATGTTGTTGAACTGTTACTTAATGGAAAAAGAAGAGTCGATGTTAACTGCAAAGACTTTGTACAGAAATTAATTTTTTTAATTGCAATGGTTTATTTTATTGCACATAGTTTCGCATAAGACCAATTCATTTAGCAGTTCAAAAAGGAAATATTACTATTGTTCAGATGCTAGTGGATCATAATGCTGATGTAAATTGTAAAGATTTGGTGAGTTGTTAGAATGCATTTCTACTAGTTAATGGTTATTATCATATTTAGGATGGAATGGCACCATTACATCATGGTTTTAAAACTAAAAACCAACCAGTTGTTGAACATTTACTTTATTATTGTGAAGCTAATCCTGATATTTGTGATAAAGTTAGCTACTTTAATATAGTATGACTGCAGCTTATAACTGTACATTGTATCTAGGACAACAAAAGTATCTTATACTTTGCTATAGACATCATCGTAAGCTTTGTAATTACCACTAATTCACCACTTTTAAACCACACTCTGCTTGTTAATGTTGTAGTTATTGCAAATGAATAATCTACCATAAACTGATTACAATGCATATTGATTCTTTTAAAAGTTATATATCACCATTTTTAGTCATAATTATAAGGCAAGGAACTCATTGTATTCTTCCTCTTTCTACAGCATTATCTTCAAAATCCATTGAACAAGGAAGATTCAGAATATGACAAAGTACATAATAATTTGTCTTGTCACTTATATAATGTTACACATGTAGGACAAATTAATTAGAATATTTGAGATAATTGTAAGAAAAGCTGATGTCAATATTAAAGATAAGGTGACTGCTATGCATGGCATATTATGCATAAACATAGATTACTGTGTGTACCCTGTTCCTCTGTTAATGTTTAATTTAGGATGGAAATACACCACTACTATATGCAGTTCTTGTATGTTCCGTTAGACTAGTAACTATACTGTTGGAGAATAAAGCTAATCCTAATATCAGGAATAATGTAAGATAATACAAGTATAACATGTAGTCTCATGTTAAGTGCCAAATACATGTATACATGTACTACAATTTAGTCATAAAATACTCATTTTGTTTTTCTAATTGCAATTGCATGGTATAATAGTGGTGTGCATGATTACAGTAATGTGCTATTAAGAATTTATTAGCATTTCTAATATAGAAAGGACATATAGCTCTTCAGTATGCTGTAAGTCAGGAAAACTTGACAATTCTAACACTTTTACTGGATTATAATGCAGATCTAAATGCAAGAATGACAGTTAGCTGTGTATTATTTTCTTTCGATTTTTTACTCAGTTCTTTTTAGAAAAAAGAAGAACGTTTTAAAAATGACCCTATGTCAAGAGTTAAGGTGTAGTTTTATTTTTAAATTACTATGATTTATTTTATTAATAGATGGATGAAACAGCTCTGCACTTCATCATTAGACTAAAATTTTCAAGTGACTTTTATAAGCTCCTTTTAAACAGAGGGGCTGATTTAAAAATTTGTGATGCAGTAAGTGATGCCTTTCATTATACATGTATTTCTATCAGTCATGTAATCAATTACAGTTAGATAGTTTTATTTTGTACAATTGCAGGATGGATATACTGCTTTATACTATGCAGCAATGAATAAAGATTATGATTTGGTAATATACTTAAATACTAAAGGAGCTGACATTAAAGTCAAAGATACAGTATAAAAATATAAGCACATGTAAATATAGCTCAATAAATATTATGATCATTTAGAATGGCTTAACACTATTGCATCATGCTGCAATAATGAATAGCGAACGCCTGACTGAAATAGTCCTTGCAAACAAAAAACTGGATGTTAATATGGCATGCAAGGTTATACAATTTATATTCATAATTGTAATTATGAGTTAGCGATCATACAGAAAGGATACTCAGCATTGCAGTATGCATTAATGAAGGAAAGAGAAGATGAGGAAGATGACAAATATTGTAGTGATTTTGAAAAATATTCTATATGCTCATTGCTTATTGAGAGAGGAGCTCAAATTAATTGCAAGAATGAACAGGTAACTTGATGTTATCATAATTTAGAATACTTTTTATAATATTAAAGGATGGAATGACTCCACTGTTGTATGCTGTATTAAGAAAGTACACAAAAATAGTTGAAATCATAATTGATGCTTCAAAAGAGCAAGGCATTAAACAAATTACTATTCAAGCTACAAACAAGGTATGAGCATAAAATAATAATTATTAGTATTGATTATTTATGATAATTGGCAAGCTGTCACTATAAATATTTCAATGCTTTTATTTATAGAAAAAAATGACTGCTTTGCATATTGCGATAAGTAATAAAGATGAAGATATACTAAATTTGTTATTAGATAGTGATCATGTTTTAAATGAACCTGATGAGGTGATTTTATATAATTTTTGCTTATGTCAATAGTAATAATTTCTAGAATGGTATGTCTCCTTTGCACTGTGGTTCATTTCATGGTTTTTTACCTGATAATCTTCTTCAGCACAAAAATTTTAAAAAATGTTTGAATTACCAAAATGAGGTTTTCTGCATGATATGCATAGTTAATTAACAAAAAACTGATTGTATTATTTTAGAATACTGGAAAAACAGCTTTACATTATGCTGTTGAATGTAACAATAAAGATGAAGCTGTTATACTGCTTGATAAAGGAGCAAATTTATTTCTTGAAGACAATGTAAATTGCTATAACATTTCAAAAAATTATTTTTCTTTTATAGGATGGTCATAGCTCACTGTATTATGCCATTAAAAACAAATTTCAATCAATCATTGATTTATTTTTTTATCATGCATCAAAGGTTAGTGTTATGTACTCAATGTGTTATTATTTCGTTGAATACAATAGCATTGTGATGAAATTGATGGACATCAAATCAGTGGATGGCTTCCTCTTCATTATGCAATTCAATATGACAATTTTTCTACTTTTTGTGTGATGGTTGAAAAGCACTTTGTACTAGATATGGAAATGAAGGTTTATAGTATCTTCATAAAAATTGTAATTGTATTATTCATAGGGCTGTTGGACTCCACTTCATATTGCATCTTGTAGAGGTGTTGCTGAAGTAGTTGATTTCATAGTTGGTAAAATATCTTCAATTGATTATGTCAATAAATTGCAGGTAATTTTGTTAGAATTAATTTATACCTAAACAATGATTGTACTATTATAGGAGTCAAATAGCACTGCTATGCATTTAGCTGCTAAGAATGGCCATTATGATATTGTGAAGCTTCTTCATGAACATGGTGCTGATGCTGTTATGAACTATAAAGATGCAGTTTAGTTTATCAATTTTTTACCAAGAGTATGTAGTTTCACTAATTTTGATTATTTATAGTATGGAATGACTCCATTAAATTACATTGTGGAAGCTCAATCTTGGGATTTTCTTGATTCTCTGAATGTTGGCAAAGAAAGTAGCCTAAGGAATCTCTCTGATGTACCACATTACTCAAAAGTAACCATTGATATTACATAATATTACGTAATATTGTAGTATGAGAGTGCTGCCATACTGTATGCTGCACATAAAAATGAGGAACAGATTGTGAAGCGTCTCATATCAGTTGGAGCTAATGTTGACAGTAAAGATAAGGTATACATTTACATTACTGGTCAAGATTTTATTACTAACATTTAATTTTTTCAAGTTCACATGTGTAAAAAATATATTCATTTTATTTAAAGTTTTTCACTATTAATTAAGTTACATTGCATATATTGTAATAGTATACTGGAAATACACCACTACACATTGCTGCTGAAAATAATTATTTTGAAATTGTGAAGCTATTACTCAGTTTAAAAGCTAATCCTAATAGTGAAGACAAGGTTAGTGTTAACAAAAGCTGCAATAAATCAATGTGCCATTTTTTAGTCAGGAGCTCGTCCAATGAATATGAGTTATAAAGCTGGTGGTAAGGAAGTATATAATTTAATCAAGTCAGCAGGTGGAGTGTTTAATTTTGTAAGTTAAATGTGTTGAACTTGATAATAAAAGTAGTATTATAATTTTTTCCCAATCCTTATTGCAGTTATTATTTTTATTCATAAATTAATAGGATCATCTGCTTTTAGATAGTTCAGATGTAAATGATGTCACCCAAATGAAGACTTGTTTAGAAAATGGTGCTGAAATTGATTATTATGACAAGGTTCTATAATTTTTTGTCTCAAGTGTATATTATACAAATAAGCGAATGTAGATCTACTGCATGATGTAGTTACTATATTTAGACATATGGCATGGTAATAGGTATGGAAACAGTAGTAGCATAATATACAGTAATAGATACATATGTAAGGGCATTTTACCAAAAGTAACAAGCATAGATGAGAGTAGGGTTTCCTACAAAGCATAATCAGCATGTTTTGTGAGCTGACAAAGGCATTTGGAGCAACTTTAAAAATTCTTTTACAAATCAATATTTATCAGGACTGGCTCAAAATTTTCATGCAATAATATAAGTACATGCATAAGTGTCAGAAAAATTATTAAAAATGGAAAATTATCTCCTAGCCATTTATGAGCAACTTGCAAAATAAAATTTGACTGCACAACATAAGGATATATACATCAGAAATAAAGATCAAAGCATTTTTTTACAAAATTTGGCCAAAGGATAATAGCCTTTGGTTGTAGGCCCTATTTTAGCAACTTTAATAATTCATAACAAATCCATATTTCATCATTTGGAATCATCTCAAATTTTCTACACATTGTAAGTACATTTATATGTATTAGAAAAAGTATCAAGTTGAGAATTCTATCATAGTCCTAATGATTTTTGTTGAAATACCGTATAAGTAGTTTTTTAAGGTTGCAAATCAAAAAATCAAAGCACCTCACTGCAGTATAATGAAATTATGATGCATTCATTGACTCTTCAACCTAATGTTTTTATGTGTTCTAAAATATGCTTTATAAATTAGGATGAAAGAACTGCTTTACATTATGCTGTACTAAATAACCATTTTGATTCGGTTCTTTTTTTGATTGAAAATGGATGTAATATAAACTGTCAGGACAGAGTTAGTAGGATAATTCCATATTACTTACTACTTATGGCTATTTATAGGGTTCATTTACAGCAGTTCATTATGCAGTAATTAATGGGTACCACAAAATTCTTGAGACTCTGATTAGTAACAATGCTGATTTAAATGTTAAAACTGAGGTTAGTGTCATTGCCTTAAAAGTAATGAATAACATTATACGATATCATTTTATTTCAGTTCCATGAAAAAACTGCACTTCATTATGCAGTTGAAAGTTTAGATATTCTTTCTTTTGAGTTACTTATAAATAGCCAAGCAATTAATGTCAATGAAAAGGACTGGGTATAGTTCATTTCAATTGATTGCACCATTGATTTATTTTTGTAGAAAAGTATTACTCCGCTTCATTCTGCTGCTCAGCTTGGCTGTGCTGATATGGTCCAAAGGTTATTGAATAAAAATGCTAATGTCAACTGCAGGGACATGGTACACATTATTTGATTGACTTAATCTACTCTTGGTCCACTAATTTATCTATATTTTTTTATAGTTTGATTTAACTCCATTGCACTTTGTGTGTGATTCACAAGATGGCCGTAAGGACATTTTACAGTTATTATTAGAAGCTGGAGCTGACCCTCATTTGAAAGAGCTAAGGGTTAGTTCAGACTTGTAATGTGTCAATAATGTAAAATTTTGTATGATTAATTCTATTCTTATAAAATTTCAGTTTTCTAACATTATAATGATATCTTTCTTGTATCACTTATTTCATCAAATAATGATGCATTTCAAATACCATTTTCATGCATGTAACTTTTCAAAAATATTTTTTTATATAGTTTCAGCATACTCCTTTACACAAAGCAGCTGTTCAAGGCCATTTTGAAATTATTTCATTTTATTTAACGAAAGCAACTAAAGCATTGATAATAAATGACAAATGTCAGGTATGATAACATATTTATACAAAAAATATGCATCAAAATATATGCACTTAATTCCTGTCCACATTGAAGATTGATTTTCATACAGTTTATAAAGAAACTTCCATGGACGAAAAGCCTAAGAATACTTTGTACTCATTATGATTCTCATGAATATGAGATTAGTTGTGAGGTATATGCATAATAATTATTTTCAGGAGCCCATGAAAAGGTGGGCTCCTGCTATTGTGTAGCTATTAAAAGTGTATAATTATAGTCTCATGAATCAAAAACTGCTCTGCACCTTGCTGCAGAGAATGGTCATGCCAAAGCTGTTGAAGTTTTATTAAATCACAATGCCAGCATTGATATTGCTGAAAGTGAAGTAAACAAAGTGCAATAATTTTCACAAATGAAACATTTCTTAATAGACTTTTAAAACTGCTTTACATCTAGCTGCTGAAAATGGGCACAAAAGTGTTGTCAAAGTACTAGTTGAAAGAGGAGCTAATCTACGAAAGAAGGACTATGTAAGTTACTCAAAACATCCTTTTACTAACATTTTCTTACCATAATATAGACTAACAAGATTCCATTTCATTATGCCATTAAGTATCACAAAAAAGATAAAGAACTAATTGAGTTGCTGACTGTTGACAATTTCAATTTGGTATGAGGAATTAAAACTGTACATGTGTGCATGATATTATCTAAAATTTCATTGCAGCAACATTAATTTTTGTTATGTAGAAATTATTTGATAATGAGGAGTATGAGGAGATTCATGATGCAGGAGTATGTGGCAGGCTTGATATTGTCAAATTAAATGAAGCAAGCATAAAAAAGCCTGATGAAGTAAATTTAGACTATGTATTGATCCATTTTTGATAATTCCTTACACTTAAATCAGAGGGGCAGAACTGTATTTCATTATGCTGCTGAGAATGGTCATTTGAATGTTGTACAATATTTGCTGTCAGTTTCAGATCCTGAAATAGAAGACAATGTCAGTTATTGCATGTCATGCATGTGTAATAAAAACTTCTTTATAGTTTGGCTATACTCCACTCTATTTTGCAGTCAGTAAAGGTTATCCTGAGATAGTTTTATGTCTATTACAAAGTTTGAGAGTTGACAAGGATAAAAAATATGGTTTGTGCACACTTTTATTTTAATTCTGCATGAGGTCTGGTTGTCTCAGAAAAATAATTATTGGCCTATTTAACTTCCAGTTAAGTATTATTTATGATTTATTAGGATATTGTAACCAAACATTACTGCACATTGCAGCTGAAAAAGGCTTCAATATAATTGTGCAACATTTGTTGCATAGCGGAGCAGAGTGTAATGCTATTGATGAAGTAAGTTTAAATTATTTTTATTACTGAGAAAAACAAATAATATAATAATTTAAGCATTGAAGTACCAATTAACCTCAAATGAAATCTTAGATTTTGTATTTTTAGTATTATAAAAAAACACCTTTACACGTTGCAGCTGGAAAAGGTCATGAAAGGATTGTTCAGTTGCTTTTGGAAAATGGAGCTAGCATTCATATTAAAGATTATAATTCATTCACATATAATCAAAATAAAAAAGATGCAACTATTCATTTGTCTTACACTCCTTTACATTATGGTGTTGAAAGTGGGAATATTAAAACAGTTCAGTTGTTACTTCAGAAAGGAATTCCCCTGAGGTATAAGGTATGTTATCGTAAAGCAGTGACTAAATTTTTACTTTTGTCTATTTTTTACTTTTGGTAACTGTTAATCAATTAATATTGTGATTTGTTTATGCTACAATTATGTTTCTGTGTCTGAATACTTAAATGTTTTTGAAATGACAAACGGGGCTTCTGTTAAAATCATTTAGTATGCAATATTTGCTGTAGCCAGGAGTGCATGGTGATGTGCTTCCATGCATTAGCCCAATAATAATGTTATTATTATTCTTATGGCCCCATTAAAAATGTTATATATACATGTATTAGGAAAGCTGGAATAAAGCCATCACAAATGCTGCATGCAAGGGGTATGCTGAAGTTATACAGTATTTAATTCAAACAGAAGATTTTGATATAACGCTCAGCGTAAGTTACAAATTTATGTGACAATTATTATGTATCTTATAAATAGCATTCACCATTCATCTATCTTAATTGCTTTGAATTGATGCAATCCTTTGGCGCTATCATGTAGCCTATGCAACAGTGAAGTATAATTGAACTGATATTGCTTAATGAGCTATCTATCACATAAACAACTTGGGCCTTTACTTAATTATGGTTTTTTCAAAAATATAAATTTAGAATATTGAGTTTTGCATAAAATTTATTTGTTGATTTTTTTATTTTATAGGATCAATGCACTACTCCTCTCTATTATGCAATACTGTATTGTCAAAAAGAAGTGATCCGTCTATTCTTATCTTATACTATTAGTATCTCATCACTGGTACAATGATTTTACTAGCAAATGAAAATTTCATTTTTATGTAGAATTTTGGACCCATGCATATTGCTGCTGAACATGGATTGATAGACATTGCAGAGTTGCTTAGGGAACATGAAGTAGGTGTTGATGATGAAGACAAAGTAAGAACTCGTTTCTCAAATATAATATAGCCTTATGTAAAATAGTATGGTTTACGACCACTCCATTACGCATGCCGAGCAAACCAGGTAGAAATGGTTGATTATTTGTTAAGAACTGGTGGTGTAAAGGATCCTATGAAAGTCTCAAAAGAAGGACTTTCCCCTCTTGATGTGATAGCACCAGAGTCAACTGCTCGCACAAAATTACTTCAACTCTTTCGTCCTTATGTTGACAGTCACACAGATTACCCTATTGAAACTTATGCTAAGGTATTTATGTGTGGCTACTCTACTGCTGGTAAGAGCTCTCTCAGTCAAGCTCTCGTTGATCGCTCCAAGAAGCCCCTTGGTTATAAGTTTAGTCCATTGGAAAAGGTTAAAGATGTGACACCGTTTACTGTAGGCATTGATTTACACACTATTAGCAGTCCTGAGATTGGAAACATTGTATTATATGATTTTGCTGGCCACACAGAGTTTTACAGTAGTCATGCTGGCATACTTGAGAATCTGATGCTACACTCACCTGGAGTATTTGTTATAATAGCTGATCTTACAAAGCCACGTAGCAAAGTGCAAAGCGAATTATTCTATTGGCTTAACTTTATCGAAAATGCATGTGCTAAGCTACCTAAACCTTCTCAAGTTATATTGGTGGGTAGTCGTGCAGACAGTTTTTCCAAGCATGGGTTAGAATTCAAAGCTGACATGAATGGTATAGTAGAAGAGGCTGTTGTGAAGCAAATTTTCAAAGGATATTGTGCTCTAGAATGTCATAAACCAGGTGGCATTGGCATTAAAGATTTTGTATCAATTCTTGCCACAAGTTGTGAAGAGGTAGTCAATCGATCTGATGGCATCAGCTACTACTGTCACCTCCTTTATTCCCTTCTCAAGGATCTCAATGAGATTGCCATTACATTTGAAAACCTTTCAATTAAAATTAAAGAGAATTCTGAAGTTACTATCCCTGATGATCCAGCATTTCTTTCTAATACTCTATTAACCCTCAGT
>NW_003546370.1:32349-40989 GCF_000090795.2 Amphimedon queenslandica | reverse complement strand
TCTTCATGTATTAATCCTTCGCCTAGCTTTGTTTTATGTTAGCAGTGGCAGAAAGTCTGAAGAGTTAGATCGTCGCTGTACCATATGGAAAGATGGCATTCATTGGATAAGTCACAACATAGAGGTATTAGTCCAAGTATCCTTAGATGATCGTTGCATTACAGTTCTCATATCTGACAAAGATAGCCTAATTGCACAAAAAATGTTTGCTTCAGTAATATCTGAGATACATTCACTGATGGATAGGCTAAGTCCATGTGCAACAAAGGAATACATTATCAATCCTTCTCAGTTAAAAGAAGTTAGCAGCTTAAAAAAAGAAGTTAGCAGCTTAAAAAAAGAAGATATGTCTCTCTTTCTACTTCAAAATGTAGTCTCAGGCTATGATTTTACGGCAACAAGTGTCTGATGAAGGTGGACAATACGATCATTCAATCGATATCATTTTGGACAGTTTTGAGCCTTATTTATCCATTCCACCATTTGTAACACAGGAGCTATTTAATGCTGAGCTTTCCAACAATAAAATTCACCAATCACGTTTGGACTGCCTACTCCTAGTCTGTCCTGATATAATGAAAGGTGCTGATTTTAATTCTTATAAGGAAGTAAGAGATCACATTCAATCTTTTAGTATTTTTACGGGCCACAATGTGGTGGTAAGTTATATTTACTCATGAATTTAATAGAATCTTCCATAGAATCTGGCTTTGTCTTGTGATTCTGCATCATCCAAAGAAAAGAAGCAGTTATCTGATTTACTCACAAAGCCACTCTCTTTTGAATTTAAAGGTTAGTATTATAGTATAGTTATAATAATGCATGCATCATTGCTATTTTTCATTAAATAGAGAGAAAACCATTAAAACAGGAGATGTTAAAGTTATTATCTGGCGAAATATCTAGTAATGAATTGTATACATTTGGCAGTTATCTCAATTTGCCAAGTGACTTTATGAATAGTTTGACACAATCAGATGCATTTAGTAACCAAAAAAATTTGGCACAAGTGGTTGAAATGTGGTTATCAAAGTCTAATATTCATTGCACTTGGAATAAAGTGATTGAGGCTCTTGATGATTTGAACAATAGGAGAGCTATAAATAAAATTAAAGCATTCTTAGGAGAGAATGCAGCAAAAGGTATGACTTTTTATCATTTACCATCTGACTGTCACTTGTAATAGGTCTTAATTGTACTGAAATTGGTGATGAATCACAAGATAAAAGTGACGACGAATCACAAGATGAAACTGATAGATCAAAGTCTCCTGAGACACAAAGCAGTGAGCAATTTTGTCATTAAATTTAGTATAAGTACATTGTTAATTTCTTTATACCTTCTATTAATACAGAAAGTGCTACCAATGTACCACTTGTAGCATTGACTAGCACATCACCAATGCCCAGCACCTCCAAAGCAGAATCAGTTTGTACTGATGAACCAAGTATGCCTCTTCCTAGTGACACACCTGTTATTAATCCTGGAACTTCTGGAAGTAATACAAGTATTCCTCATTCATCTCCACAAAAAGGAACTACAAGTATGTGTATTAAAATAATTAAACTAAAATGATTGTCATCATAGCCTCTGTTGACATTGATTCATCATGCAAAGATAACACTTCCAGCAGAGGTATATAAGTATATATTAATGTTATACTAACAGATTAGTGATTATTGATTTAATTATAGGAGCAGCTTCTTATTCTCAAGTTCCTTCCGTTGCTAACAATACTTTTGTAGCACATGATTCCAGTAAGAATTTCATTGTATTCTAATTTGCTATACAAACTTGTAGGCTCACTGCAACAACAGCACATCTATACCATGATAGTTGTGTCTATACATGTAATCACTTTTCTTAATGGTCTGTTTGCAAATCCGTGGCATAATTCATCTATGTCTTCTAATACTGGCAGAGTATCAAGTAAATAAATATTATCACTATATATAAGAAATAATGATCTTTGATATTGTATTTTATGTCACTGCCATTTTTTGATTTTTACTAGATGGTGTTTTAATGAAGTGCTCATCACACTTGGGTCAGTTACCAAAACTTGCTGGATATTTAGGAATACCTGACAGTTGTTTACAACAAATTCAGAATAATTTCACAGACCCAGACATACAAGGATACTGTCTCTTGAAAAAGTGGAAAGAGCTCTATCCTAATTCATCACTCGCTGACCTCATTGAAGTATTTCAATATTTAGGCCTTAATGAAGCTGTTAAAGTACTTGAAGAAAATTAATTATCAGTAACAAAAATGTATTTGTCATAATTATGTTATGTAGTCTGCAGAAACCCTATTACACATTTTTATCAAGAAAACTCAGTTATTCTTTTTTATAATAAGCTACTGTGCAGTCAATCAGTGATTTTGTTATTAAAAATAAACTGTCACAAATAAAGATGATAAACATTATACAGCAAAATAACAATAATTTCAAATTGGTAAAAAAACATAATGATGTATACAAAGTAGCTTAAATATGACAGTACAAAGAAACCCCAAGCAAATAACCAGAGCAGAGCAATGATGTCCAATATGAGAGCAGCTTGACCAAACCTCTTAGCTTGCAAATAATATATAATCTACACCTTTTGCTCTATGCACCCAAGACTACAAAAAATCATTAATTATAATGTAAATAAGTATTATTTTTATGACTTTACTACCATTATTATGGTGAGGAATTTTAGACATTTATATTTAAAAAATTAGCTCTTGAAAATCACCCATATAACATGCTTAGTCTCGCAGGCCAGACGCAACCCATGCTATTATGGCATAGATGGTACTGTTCTATGACAATACATTCCATAGCCGAAAGCTTCAATAAAATTTGGAGGGAGTTCACATACAAGCTAGTTGAAGCTACAAAACATACAGATACACACTGACTGTATAGCTGGTAATGGCCGTATGCTATTTGCCAAAATAAAAAATAAAAATCTGCCATTTGAGCCATTACATGTATGTGCATGCTCATTATTCAATGGTACATGACCAAAAATTTTCCAAATTAAAAATTGCCAATCACCAAAAATTAGCAACTTGCAAAATTTACTCCTCCCAAAATTACTAGCTACTATACGGTACTACACATAGTTGTGTGTGTATAATGTGTGTGTGCTTACAACTTACAAATATTGATCGGATAATGGCAACAACAGTGAAGAAGATTGTAGAGAAGTTCACAATAGGACAGACAATAACTAAAGTAATTGTTAGGAACAAATTCAGGAGGAACTGTGCACTGCATCACACCTGCCTAGAATACAAATAGCATGTAAATGGAACTGAAGCTTAATCTTTCATCATCTACATGTACATGTACTTGTACAGTCTCAGAGGTGGATCCAAAAAATTAAAGGGAATTCGAATTCAATTAAGTGGGTGTGGCTCAAAAATTTTAATTGAAAATTGGAGAACAAACTTAAAAGAGAAGGCACTCATCATGCTTGTTGTTCACAAATAATTCTCATTGACATATGTGGCTTGCACATACGTACGGATTAGGAAATTTTCGTGGTTAAAATGGTTGAGGTGACCAGGGATGGGGTAAAATGTAATAGCAATAGTAGTAATAAAAATTACAAATGTACATTAAATTTGATACAGGTATAGTAATAGCAATAGAGAGCTGAGATAGAAAACTTTAGTAATAGTAAATTACTATAACAATTGCATGAATAGTACCGTAGGGCACCTTTTTTCGAGGGCTATAGATTTTGCAGATTTTTATTTTGTGGATTTAACTTTTGCAAATTTATGCCGTCTGCCATCTTGTACCATATTAATTTGAATTTCGCAGATGCTTTTTTGCAAATCTTGAAAAAATTGCGAAATCTGTGAAATTTAAAGCCCTCAAAAAAGGAACCCTATGGTAATATATCACATTGTGTATCTAACACAGTCATGCATGCATGTACATTAAAATGCTCAAGAATCAGGCCAAACACCCTGTACTTAGTGTACTATACTGTACAGTTTGGCCAAATTTTGTCAAAAATGACTAGGAAGAATTCTCCATTTTTATAATTTTTCTATAACATATACATGTCCTTATGTTGTGTATCAACTTTAAACTCAATCCAGTCAAATTTGGATTTTTAAAATAAATTTTAGAAGTTGCTCCAAATGCCATGTATTCTATTGTAGTGTTTGTCAGTTATGGTGTTAAATTGCTGTTAATAAAATTTCAAAATTATGTTGCTCAAACAAACAATGCAGAATTTAGTTGGAAAATTGAGCAAATGGTCAGAAAATGTCTGATTGCTTTGTAAAGGCTATAGACCCCCTAGGAGCTAAGACTATTTTTAATGAATAATTATGATTACAATAATAATATTCATTCATAATAAATAAATTTTTTCCTATCCACCCACAATGTAAACTACTAATGGCAAGAAGGCCTCAATATCAAAAAAATCGAAGGTGGTGACACCGCCTGGCCATTTTTCTGAGTGCTACAAGGTACTACAGGCTCACAAGCAGCATTTATGGAAAGTATGGAGGCCAGACTATATAGACCAGATAACTCTTGCTGCAGCATAGTTTTGTTACTATGCTTCATTTCGGCATCTTGGGCCTTGATCTGCCTTTGATGTGGAGAGCTTCTTGGTGTCAGTAATTTTAATCATGGATGGCTACCGTAAATGATTCATTGAAAATAGTCTTAGAACCTAGGAGGTCTACAGCCATGTTTTCGTTGAAAATGGTTGCAAAAGAATTCATTTCAATAATTTTTCCTGATGCATAATCAAAATTGGATTATTTATAAATTTTAAAGTTGCTCAAAAATACCCTGTACCTATCTGTACAAGGGGATATTGGCCAAATGTCATGTATCAAATGGTTAGGAGATAATTCTTCATTTTATAACTTTATCTGACACGTAAAATTACGTAGACACTTGTGCTCGCAGCAATCAAAATTGTATTTGGTATAAATTTTAAAATTTGCTCCAAATGCTATGTACTGCACTGTAGTGCTTATGAAGCATGCTGTTTAGCTCCTTAACATGCTTTGATGGAAAACCTGGAGTAGCGATGCATCCAAAATTTTTCAAGCCAAAAAATTTTTGGGTGAGGATCAACCAACATAACACCTTGAAAATTCATCACATCAATTATTTTTAACATGAAATTTTCGAATCTACCTTTATTCATGCAGACCCTTGATGGAAATCTACCCAGGCCAGTGGCGGATCTATGGGGGGCCAGGGAGGGCAATGCCTCCAAAAATTTTTTGGAGTTATGTAAACTTTGGTTTACCTATGTAAACTGTGAAGCAGCTGCAGTACTGGACTACAGTATAAACAATCTTTAAACCACAGTAGAGCTCATTTTAACAGGCTTTGTCTTTATAATTTTTACTTCCCTGAAAGTTTTGCACAAGCTTAGTTGACCACACCCCCTAATTACCCCTCCCATATCATAATTGCCCCCCAAAAATTAAATCCTAGATCCACCCCCACTGACTATGCCAGAACCCATTACCTGAAATGGACTAAACTGATTGGGGAATAGTCTCGTACCTAGTATGGCATCACATCTTCGCTTAGTTCTGCCTACCAGAGAGACAGCAATGTTTGGTTCCGCTCCTTTCTCCAGTCTCCACCTGAGCTCTGGGGCCGGCCCACTCAGTGACAGGGTTCCAGGTTTCCATTTTAATTTTTGAGGGTAAAAATTTCTGCAGCAGTTTGCGCCGTAGTTTATTTAGAGTAAATACGGCCATATGTACAACCAGTCTCAACTCCAAGTTTGGTGCTAGTCGGGGGCGGATCTAGGATTGAATTTTTGGGGGGCCATAATGATATGGGTGGGGTAATTAGTGGGTGTGGTCAACTAGGCCTGCAGGATTTCATTTGGGAAGTCAAAATTTTGAAGATTACTGAGGCCTCTTAAATGAACTCCTTTGTGGTTTACAGACTGTTTACACAGTCAAGTACTGCAGCTGTTTCACAGTTTACATAGATAAAACTAATTTTATACTTGACCAGAAAAATTTTTTGGGGGGGCCTGGCCCCCCCTAGATCCGTGCTGTCGATGTCAGGCCCGGCCCGCCTGACTAGTTTGGCAGGGGTGTAGCCAGGGGGGCAAGGCGGCAAATGCCCCCCTTTTTCAAAATTTAAAATTAACAAAATAATCAAAATTTAAAATTAACAAAATAATAAGCTACTTTTGGAAGGAAAAGCTGTTCTACAACTTACATATGAAAGGAAAAGGCTAAATCAGTCCTTCTTCTATGATGCCATTATGAAGCTGAAGAGGTATTTAACGTTGCCTATGATCTTTCTTAAAGTCCGCCATATTGAAAAATAGGTGTGGTCACGTCCTAAAAGGCCTAGGGCGTGGTTCCGCAAAATTTTGAGGCGCGCTTCGCGCGCCGTTTAGTTTGCCCCCTCTTTCCTAAAATCCTGCCTACGCCCCTGTTTGGTGCCACAGTTTGTAATTGTTACTGAAGCTGCATCCCGGGATTTTTATTGGGTTTTAGATGGTTTTGGCAACTTTTGGATGCTGCTAGTCTCGGCCCAGCCCCTGCTGAAAAAAAAAAAGCTGGTGCAATGGCAGAATTAGCTCCTGTAAGTATCACTGATGTAGTTACAACAATGAATTAAGTTGTGTTTAGACTAAGTTGCTTGGGTTGACTACTTAGGCATATTGTCATTGAGAACAAAAAAGTTGATGGTGTAATGAAGTGACTGGACATCATTGTTGGCATTGTGTGTATATTTGTGTACCTATAATGTGCATGCTCAGTATGCATGTGGTGATTCATTGTAATATGGGCTCTCTGTCTCTGTCTCTCCTTTCCTCTCGTTTCACTTGTTTGTTGTATTAATATGATCTTCATTCCGATGGTATGAAACAGACTCACAGCCAATACTTGTTTATATAACTGTTAGTCACTTTGCAATAAAAAAGCGGTTTATCTGGCCACTGAAGTCAAAAGGAGTTAAATTAAGCTATTAGAGTTTTCTGCTGGTATAATGGCAATGTTAAAATTAACTAAGAATATTGCTACTGGCTTTTGGAATTATGCTCCCATAATTTAAGCCTTTTGTTGCACACTGAACATATTGTCACTGGCAGTATGCCTTGCGGGCTGAGAGTTGTTTGTAGTCTGTATAGGTATACATTGCTATCAATCCCATTTATGTAATGCACTATGTATATGTGATCTGCATGATATGGTAAAACCAAGGCTTAGTTATGCATGGCATGCCAATTTGAAAATTAAAGTTTATACTCTCCTTAAATAAGCCGGGATTATTTTTTCTTGCTTTTTGCCCTGGCCATGATATCATTGGTATTTGCCAATACTTCCAATGCCAATTAGTCAATTAATGCATAAAGAAATATAAATGAGTATATGCAAGTGCCATCAATTGTACCTTGCATTATTTCATTTATTTACATGCAGCATTGCAAAGAGAAAGGTCTATATACTGTGAACTTAGCATCATTTGTAGTTTTTATGAGTAAATTTGGTATAAAATGGAGAAAAAATTTTATAATACAGCTTTGACAAAATCTGAATCTTGATAAGATACTTTTTGCGGTGGGTATTGTACCAATAGCATATCCATCCTAAGGTTTCACTGCCAATGTAGTCGCCTGATTTTGTCTATGGTTTTGTCATACTGGGTCAATAATTGAATTCATCATAGATAATTTTGTTATGACAAGTTTAACTTCCTATGTATGAGGTGTTTATCCATTATTTGAAATATTTGAGAGGGAGTCAGTGAGCTTGAAGCATCATTAATCAATCATGTATAGCAGGTGTTACTAATCAAAGCAACATATTTCTTCTGCATACTCACCCAGGCACCCATATCAAGAGTACGAGAAGAATTTGAGTATAGCTTTGTGATTTGGCGTAGTAAAATTATTTGTTACTGACAATCAAGCTGATCAATTAATTATTATTTTGTTGTTGATCATGTTGCATACGTATTGTAATATGCATACGCAACATAATATTATGATATTATAGCATTATAATATATAATACTTCATTGATCATTATTTCCTCATGTAACAGAAGGTATGTAAGTCTTCTGTTTACTCATCCAGGCACCTATATTTTTTATAACTGAGTAGAACTTGCAGAGCTTTAAGTATAGCTCTGTGATTTGGCTTAGTGAATAAATTATTACTTGTCATAGGCTATCAAGCTGTTGCATATCATTTTTGATCATTTTTGGAGCATCCATTAATGATAAATATCTTTTTTAGAAAGACATACTGTTACAATCAGCAGAAGATGGGGATCAGAAGCGTGTATTGAATGCCCTTAAAGCTAATGCTGATATCAAATGTATCAATGAAGTTAGTAACTTACTGCTACCATGTGGAATAGTATTATATAAAATGTATTCTATGATAGAGTAATGAGACACCTTTACATTTAGCAGCAAAGAAAGGACATCTTGAAATAGTTGAAATTTTACTAGCTAAAGGTGCCAATGCTACATACAGTTCTACTGACAAGGTAATAGATAGTCTCTTATATTTTTGAGGCATATCAAAGTAAGGCATACGATAAGCAAATTATTTTGTGGGAATAAAACTAAAAGATCTGATCAACAATAAACAACTTAACAGTTTATCATTGAATAAC
>NW_003546370.1:30715-31612 GCF_000090795.2 Amphimedon queenslandica | reverse complement strand
ACAAATCGTTCTTTTTGTTTTTCGTTAGATGGGATTTTCTACCTCTGAAGCAAATCTCGGCTCTGTAGAGTGAAACACAAGCTCTCACCTGAAGAGAGGTCCCCTGGTTTAGCAGTTCACAGCTTTTGGTGCCACGGGATGCTACAAGAGTATAACTAGATGAAAGAAAGCAACTTTATCTGTTGCTAGAAGAAGAAATAGAGCTCTAGACTGCTCAGACAAAAAGATAATTTTTTTAGAAATCAATTAAACTGTGTGGACAGAATGACGGAATGACAACCCAACTGCTTAGTACCCGCATACGCAAGCGTGGCGAGTCCAATAACTACATGTAAATTACATTCCTTCAACACTCCCACTTAATTTACATAGTGTTTGCTATTATTCAATTAACTCCTGTAGTCCCATCTTTTCTTGTAGTTTCTCAAATTTCTCACAAGCTAGGGGTTTTGTAAGTATGTCTGGAAGCATTTCTTCTGTGGGACAGTATTCCAAATGAATTGCTTTATCTTGTATTGCCTCACAAATGTAATGGTATTTGATGTCTATGTGTTTTGTTCATGAATGATAGACTGGTTTGATGCTACTCCCACTGATTGAGATATGTCAGGCCGTGTTGCTATAGCAAGGTATAGTAGACTTCCTACTGTTGATTGGTAGCATTGGGTCAGCTAGCTTCTTGGATTCATCATCCTTTTTCATATTGAGAGAGAGCTCGAGATTAGTTGGTGTTGATACACTCTTATCCTCTGATAATCCAAACCTTTTCAGCATAGACTCTATGTATGACTTCTGATGTAACAACAGATATTCCTTTGATTGATTACCATTCCAAGACAATGATGTAGCCTTCCCAGGTCCTTCATCTTGAACCTCTGCATTAATTCCTTGACATCT
>NW_003546370.1:26464-30434 GCF_000090795.2 Amphimedon queenslandica | reverse complement strand
TTTCTCATCAAGTAACCCGTAACCTTTAGACTTTGAACAGTAGCCCACAAATCTCAATTTCACAGCTTTCTTATCCAATTTGTTTCTCTTGCAGTCTGCAATGTGCACTTGGCAATGTGGGCAGTGGGCATAGGCCACACAACCCTGCAAATATCTTCAAAGGACTGAGGTCAGGCTTCCTCCCAAACCACCTTTCATATGGCAACACCTTCTCTTTGTAAGTTATGGTGGGAATTCTATTCCTTATGAAAGCTGCTGTAACCACGGCCTCTCTCCAGTAGCTTTGAAGTAGTCCAGCACAGCTAATCATGGTTCTAGCTGATTCCACTGTAGTTCTATTCATTCTCTCTGCCATTCCATTTTGAGCAATAGAGTAAGGAATGGTACATTTGTGTCTTATGCCTTTTCCCTTTAGATACTCTTCAAAATCATTAGATAGATATTCACCCCCATTGTCTGAATGTAAGGTACTAATCTTAAGGCCAGTCTGGTTACAAGCAATGGCTTCAAACTCTTTGAATTTGTCTGGGACCTCCAACTTATTTCTCATTAAGTAAATGCTACAATTTCTAGTGTTGTTGTCAATGAAGGACACAAAATACTTCTTCCCATGCACCCAGTGATTCAGTAGGCATTGGCCCACACACATTGCTGTGAATGCACTGTGGCTTTCTTGTAGATCTTATTTCCTTTAACAATTGAAATGGCTTTCTATGTTGCTAGCCTTCTACGCAGGGCTCACAAAAGGATAAACCTTCTGATTTGAGAATATTAGCAACTATATATCTCTCTCATTTGCTGTTCCCCTAAATACCCAAGCCTTTTGTGCCACAAGTCAATTATCTGTGACTTATTCTGAGATGGTATTGAATCATACTCTTGCACTATGGGCTCACAACTTAGCATATATATACAGCTTTTTCTCCAAATAACCCATACCCAAAGAATTTTCATTTTTATCCTTTATCAAGCATTTTCCTCTTCCAAATTTAATACTATTTCCCTTTGAAGCTGCCACCCTCACAGAGAATAAATTATACATAAGCTTGGGTACATGTATAGGACATCTTTCATAACACGTCTTGTGTTTACTAACCTTGAAGGTCATTGTTACCTGTATGTTCCCTATGCCAACTGCTTCGACAGCATAACTATCCCCTATAAGCTCACTCTCTGCAACATCTTCAGCTCATAGTAATTGAAAATCAGTTCCCTCGAGTTGATTATGTGACTAGTAGTTCACAAATCAATTAACCATCTACTTTGTCAGGAAGAATCTGGCGATCCAGTGCAAAAGACTCCATCTCAAAGGAGTCACTGTATTGGGTGTGTCTTCCCTTGCTTGCTTCACATTATGCCTTGGTTTGCAGTCACTATGAGGACTCTCCTTTTGACAGTCTTTACGGAAATGTCCTATTCTTCTTCTTGGGATCTCAATGCTCACCACTGTGCATTGCTGATACCACAATCCATTGCTACCAATCCTCTTATCACTTTGATGTGACCCAAAATCTCTGTTTTGCTTTCTTTTCTCATGTATCAGGCACTGCTGAACATAGCCTAGATTGAGATTGTCTTGGGTTTTTTAGTGTGAAGTAACTGGCAGGTAAACTCCCTATAGGAGTGTAACAACCTGGTCTTCTGCTACTGCTGCGCCGAGTGCTGCAAGGTTACCAGTAAGCTCTTTCATCTCTTTAAGGTGCTTATCCATGGAATCACCTTCTCTCAATTCCATCCTGAAGCATTGTTTCTTTAGTAACAGCTTGTTTGCCAATGTGCCTTCTTCTATCCTGAAGTATTGTTTCTTTAGTAACAGCTTGTTTACTAACATGCCTCTCTCGTAGTGGTCACACAGAGCTCGCCATGCTGGTCAAGGTCCTTCAAAATAGGTGATCAAGTACAACTGGGATGAGCTAATAGAGAGAGCAATCGTGAAGAACTTTTTTTGCTATCTCCTCCTAAAGTCAGCCTCCTGTTGGGCATTTGCTCCCCTGCCAAGAACTTCTGTTCCATCAACCAGTCCCCATAACCCTTTGGCTAGCAGCAAGCGTTTCATCTGGAACTTCCAGGCAGACCAGTTGGCTCCCTCCAATTTACCATTTTGCTTCTGCTTCAGCCATCACTATAATGGATCTATAGATACGTAGGATTATCTTCAGGACTTGTTGACACTAGAATAGTTCTCTCTTTCAGCACAGTATGCCTGGGCTCATAACCTGTTAGCAGGATCTTATCACCAATAAACAACTTAACAGTTTATAATTTAACAGTTTATTATCAAATAACAATCAGAACTCAGAACTTTTGAACTAGTTGCGCAAAAATCAGGTTAAATAGACAAGACAACAATATTCATAATTTTTACACAGAATAATTACCACAAAATTAGCTATTTTAATAACTACATGTAATTCAACAAAAGTTCTAATCATTCTGTAAATAAAATTTCAAAATGCAAATTCTGCAAAATAATTTAAAATCCTTAAAAATTACTCATTTATTGGTTTGGGCAAGCTGAAAAGTTGGAACACTTTAGATTGTGTTAGAAATAATTTTACAAGCAGTTTGTTTTACCATAATAATAATTCACAAAATTTATGAAGTCACGATCAATTCTGTACTATTTCGACTTGAATTACATTTTGTCAATGGTTTATTACAGAACAAATGGAGTCCACTTGATGTTGCAGTCAAAGAAGGTCATGAAAAAATAGCTAAACTATTAGTTGAAAAAGGATGCCCTGTGACAAATGTAAGTAATCTAGAGTATGTACCAGGAATTAATGTACCTTATAGACTGCAATGAAATTTGCTACTCAAGCTGGTCTAATTTCTACTATTAAATTTGTGATTGAGAACAATGATATTGACCTAGCTGAATGTGTTGATGAGAATGTAAGTCAATGTATGCTGTCTACAACTTATTTTTGTGTGCCCCATAAGGATGGGCGGACACTCTTACACCATGCAGCAGAATATGGGTACACAGATGTTGTTGAGCTGTTTCTTAATGGAAAAAGAAGAGTTGATACCAACTGCAAAGACTTTGTACGTGAAATAATTATTCAATTTTAATAATTTATTTATTGTATCATAGTTCCGAACAAGACCAATTCATTTAGCAGTTCAAAAAGGCAATATTACTATTATTCAGATGCTAGTCGATCATAATGCTGATGTAAATTGCAAAGATTTGGTGAGTTATTGGAACACATTTTGACTAGTTTTTATCATAATTTAGGATGGAATGACCCCATTACATTATGGTTTTAAAACTAAAAATCAACCTGTTGTTGAACATTTACTTTATAATTGTGAAGCTAATCCAAATATTTGTGATAAAGTTAGCTAATTTAATTTAATACATGAGCTTATAACTATCTAGGACAACAGAAGTATCCTACACTTTGCTGTAGACACCATTGTAAGCTTTGTTATTACCACACTATATATTTTAGTTTAATTCACCACTTTTAAACGGCACTCTGCTTATTAATGTTTTAATTATTGTAAATGGATGAGTTACCAACTTGACCATTAGCTATTTGTTATTGATTCTTTTAGAGTCATATAGCCATGCCTTATAGCATGCATGCTTTTAGCCATTTATTGTCATGCATAATTACAAATTATGTCACAGGACTCATATTGTATTTTGTTGCTTTTTATGACAAAGTACATAATTGCTTGTCTTGTTATTGTTTTTTAAGAAACTGCACATGTTGGACAAATCAATTAGTATATTTGAGGTACTTGCAAGAAAAGCTGATGTCAATATTAAAGATAAGGTAACTGCTATGCATGGCATATTATGCATAAACATACATTGTAGATTACTGTGTGTACCCTGTTCCTCTGTTAATTAATTTAGGATGGAAATACTCCACTACTATATGCAGTTCTTGTATGTTCTGTGAGACTGGTGACTATACTGTTGGAGAATAAAGCTAATCCTAATATCAGGAATAAT
>NW_003546370.1:24106-25975 GCF_000090795.2 Amphimedon queenslandica | reverse complement strand
GATTGCATTGCATGGTGTATGTGCTAATAAAAAATTTATTAACATTTCCACTATAGCTAGGACATACAGCTCTTCAGTATGCTGTAAGTCAGGAAAAATTTGAAATTCTAATACTTTTACTGGATTATAATGCAGACCTAAATGCAAGAATGACAGTTAGTTTTGTAATATTTACTTCCCGTTTTTACTCAGTTTTTTTAGAAAAAAGAAGAACGTTTTAAAAATGACCCTATGTCAAGAGTTAAGGTGTAGTTTTATTTTAAAATTACTATGATTTATATTTGATTAACAGATCGATGAAACAGCTCTGCACTTTATTATTAGACTAAAATTTTCAAGTCACTTTTATAAGCTCCTTTTAAACAGAGGGGCTGATCTAAAAATTTGTGATGCAGTAAGTGATGCTTTTCAATTTTTCATTACAATTATTTTTATCAGTTGGTCATGTAATCAATTACAGTTAGATAATTTTATTTTATACAATTGCATAGGATGGATATACTGCTTTATACTATGCAGCTATGAATAAAGATTATGATTTGGTAGAATACCTAAATGCGAAAGGAGCTGACATTAAAGTCAAAGATGTGGTAAATACATCAGATAAAGCTAAATAAATTATGTACTCATTTAGAATGGTTTGACACTTTTGCATCATGCTGCAATAATGAATAGCTATAGGCTGACTGATTTAGTACTTGCAAACAAAAAACTGGATGTTAATATGGCATGCAAGGTGATACAATTTCATTTAATTATGATTCAATTATCATGCAGAAAGGAAACTCAGCATTGCATTATGCAGCAATGAATGAAACTGAAGAAGAGGAAGATGATGAATATTGTAATGAAAAAAAATGGATTTGTTTATTGCTTATTAATAAAGGGGCTCAAATTAATTGCAAGAATGAGCAGGTAACTTAATGTTATTGCAATTTAATATTATATTAATTATGAAAAAGAATGGAATGACTCCACTATTGTATGCAGTATCAAAAAAGTACACAGAAATTGCTAAAGTCATAATTAAGGCTTCAAAACAGCAAGCTATTGAAAAAAATATTCTTCAAGCGACAAACAAGGTATAGGCATAAGTAATAACTATCAATATTGATTATAAGCAAGCCGTTTCAATGTTTTTTTTATAGAGTAAAATGTCTGCATTGCATATTGCAATAGCTAATAAAGATGAAGATATAGTAAATTTGCTATTGGCAAGTGACTATTTTTTAAATGAACCTGATGAGGTGATTTCACAGAATTTTTGTATGTTGATAATGATAATTTCTAGAATGGTATGACTCCTTTGCACTATGGTTCATTTTATGGTTTTTTACCTGATTATTTTCTTCAGCACAAAAATTTTAGACATTGTTTGAATCACCAAAATGAGGTTTTTTTGCATGATGCTACTTCATTTGTTGACATTGTATTACTTTTAGATTACTGGAAAAACAGCATTACATTATGCTGTTGAAGGTAACCATAAAAATGAAGTAGTTATACTGCTTGATAAAGGAGCAGATTTATTCCTTGAAGACAAAGTAAATACTGTAGCATTTTTCTTTTATTAATAGCCTATTATAGGATGGTCATAGTTCACTGTATTATGCCATTAAGAACAAATTTTTTTCAATTTATAAAGTATTTTTTTGTCGTGCATCAAAGGTTAGTGCCATGGACTCAATTCAATATGTTATTTCTTTGTAATGCAATAGCATTGTGATATAATTGATGGACACCGAATCAGTGGATGGCTTCCTATTCACTATGTCATTCAATATGACAATTTTTCTACTTTTTGTCTGATGGTTGAAAAGTGCATTGCACTAGATACAGAAATGAAAGTTAATAGTATTTTCATTAAAA
>NW_003546370.1:6146-23464 GCF_000090795.2 Amphimedon queenslandica | reverse complement strand
AAAGAAGTATATAATTTAATTAAGTCAGCAGGTGGAGTGTTTAATTTTGTAAGACGATAAAATGAAATTTTAGCAGCAATAATTATTTTTTCAAATTTTGATAATAATTAATTTTATTCACAATTTAATAGGATCATCTGCTTTTAGATAGTTCAGATGTAAATGATGTCACCCAAATGAAGACATGTTTAGCAAATGGTGCTAAAATTGATTATTATGACAAGGTTCTAATTAAATCTATTTTGTGTCTAAAGTGTCAGCATAGGTACAGGAGTGCATGCACTGAATAATCCCATGCACTTTTTATACCGTTAATACTTGTCACAGGGTAACAAGCTTGCTTAGTAACACTGTACTCTTATTGCTCTTGCTGTTTATTTTGTGAACCGCCCCAAACTTTCTGGAGTGAGTTAGGTCTACTCTCATTACCCTTGTTATACCCTTGTACCTCTGTTATCCTTGTTGTTACCTTAACTGTACCTTTTGTAAAATCTGGACTTACCATTTAAGAAAATTTGTGGCAAGTGAGCATGGCTTACTTGTAGAAACAAATCAAGGATATTAATTATGTGGTTGTGAATCACTAATGTAAAATAGCACTTGAACAATGCTAGTTAAATGATAATATGTGTAGCTACAGTTGCAGTAACTGCTGGTATAATTACAAGCAGTGCATGTACTCCTTTACCTTGCCATATTTTTATAGTATTATATTTTGCATACTCATAAATTCACAAATATATTGTAACTGTAATACCCAAATGGCCAGGCTAAGCATCTTAGAAATTATAATGATTAACACTGATTTGACAACCTACCATATAGTGAAAATATTTTGCAGTGCAATTCCATAATTACAATTAAATTCACAGTTTTTATAATTGGCTAATTTCATGCAAACTGGCAATTTTAATTTTGGCAATTTAATCACCAATTGCCAATCAAACTTGCCATTTCTTCCTGCTATGAGCCTGAGGCATTGCATTTAAAATATGCTTTATAAATTAGGATGACAGAACTGCTTTACATTATGCTGTAATGAATAACCACTTTGATTCAGTTGTCTTTCTGATTGAAAATGGCTGTAATATTAACTGTCAAGACAGGGTCAGTAGGATGATTTCATAGTACTTATATACTACTTATGATTATTTAATTAACACACGGGTTTATTTACAGCAGTTCATTATGCAGTAATTCATGGATACCATAAAATTCTTGAGGCTCTGATTAGTAATAATGCTGATTTAAATGTTAAAACTGAAGTTAGTATCATTGCTTTAAAAGTAATAAATCAAATTATACATATTTTGTTTCAGCTCCATGAAAAAACTGCACTTCACTATGCAGTTGAAAGTTTAGATATTCAATCTTTTGAGTTACTGATAAATAGCCAGGCAATTATTGTCAATAAAAAAGACTGGGTATAGTTCATTATGACTTGATTATGCTGTTAATTTTTTTGTAGAAAAGTATGACTCCACTCCATTTTGCTGCTCAGCTTGGTTGTGCAGATATGGTCCAAAGGTTATTGGATAGAAATGCTGATATTAACTGCAGGAACATGGTATGCATCATTTGATTGGTTTAATCTACTCTTGGTCCACAAATTTAAACTAACTATATAGTTTGACGTAACACCATTGCACTTTGTATGTGATTCAAAAGATAGCCATAAAGACATCTTACAGCTATTACTGGAAGCTGGAGCTGATCCTCATTTGAAAGAGTTAAGGGTTAGTTCAGATATGTAATGTGTAGTGTAAATTAATTATGACTAATTCTTAGACTATTCTTATAATTTTTCAGTTTTCTGACATTATAATGACATCTTTCTTGTATTAATTATTTCATCAAAATGACGATGTATTTCAAATATCATTTTTATGCATAGCAAAATGTGTTGTTTTTACATAGTTTCAACATACTCCTTTACACAAAGCAGCCATTCGAGGACATTTTGAAATTATTTCAATTTTGTTAACGAAAGCATTGAAAATAAATGACAAATGTCAGGTATGATAACAGAATTAATCAAAAATATGCATTGAAACATATGCACTCAATTCCTTTCATATATACAGCTTGTAATAAAACTTCCATGGAAAAAAAGAAGAATGCATAGTTTTAATTGGGGTATTTTTTATGAGATTATTTGTGAGGTATATGCATAATAATAATGGTGTAGCTATTAAAAGTGTATAATTACAGTATCATGAATCAAAAACTGCTCTGCACCTTGCTGCAGAGAATGGTCATGCCAAAGCTATTGAAGTTTTATTAAATCACAATGCCAGCATTGATATTGCTGAAAGTGAAGTAAACAAAGTGCAATAATTTTCACAAATGAAGCATTTTAATAGACTTCAAAAACTGCTTTACATCTAGCTGCTGAAAATGGGCACAAAAGTGTTGTCAAAGTACTAGTTGAAAGAGGAGCTAATCTACGAAAGAAGGACTATGTAAGTTACTCAAGACATCTTTTCTACTATGATTTTCTTGTTATAGGCAAACAAGATTCCATTTCATTATGCCATTAAGCATCACAAAAAAGATAAAGAACTAATTGAGTTGCTGACTATTGACAATTTCAATTTGGTATGAGCATAGGTAGTAGAGTATAAAGGTAGAGTATATAGTAGAGTATAGGGTGAGACTAGAGGAATTAAAACTGTACATGTACATGTGATTGATAGTATTTGAAATTTCATTGATGTCCCTTAAATATAATTGCTTGAGCAACATAATTGTTGTTATGTAGGATTTATTTGATGAGGATTATGATGAGATTCATGATGCAGGAGTATGTGGCAGGCTTGATATTTTAAAATTATATGATGAAAGTGACATATTCTATTCTCCTGATCAAGTAATTTATTTACCCATTTTTAATAATTCCATATACACTTAAATCAGTTCGGCAGAACTATTTTTCATTATGCTGCTGAGAATGGTGATTTAAATCTTGTACAATATTTGCTGACAGTTAAATGTCAACAACCCAAGGGTTACTGTCATTCTGAAACAAGAGACATTGTCAGTTATTGCATCTCATGCATGTGTAATAAAAACCTTCTTTATAGTTTGGCTATACTCCACTCTATTTTGCAGTCAGTAAAGGCCATTCAGATATAGTTTTATGTATATTACAAAGTGATAAGCAGAAAGTTGACAAGGATAGAAAATATGGTTTGTTGTACTCTTTTATTTTTTCTGGCACTGAGATCATTTTTGCATTAGCAGATTAATATTTGATCCAATTAACTTCCACGAATTGACCAGTTAAGTATTATTTACAATTTTTTAGGATATTATAACCAAACATTACTTCACATTGCAGCTGAAAAAGGTTTTACTAACATTGTGAAATATTTTTTGCATAGCAAATATTACAGTTTCAGTGTTGATGGCAAACTTAATCCACTAGTGAGGAAAATAGTCTAATAACAATAATATTTTAAGCAGTTTTTCAATTAACCTAAAATCTTAAATTTGTACTTTTAGTACGATCGTAATGACAAAACACCATTACACATTGCAGCTGAGAAAGGCTATGAAGAGATTGTTCAATTGCTTTTGGAAAATGGAGCTAGTATTCATATTAAAGATTGTGTATGTAAAATTTCACTTTGAAAATAATCACAATAGCACTACTGATTTTTTAGGTCTCTTACACTCCTTTGCATTATGGTGTTGAAAGTGGAAAGACTAAAATAGTTGAGTTATTACTTCAGAAAGGATTTCCCCTGAGGTTAAGATGGCATGAGGTATGTTATCTTTAGGTAATTATTACATGTAGCTGCAATTGCAGTGTTTATTTTTTACTTTTGGTGGGTTTTTAGTTCACTTGTTAGATTTAGTATTGTAAACTGTTTTATTAATATTATATTCATGCTATCTATTTCACTCCATTTCACCCTCTGCTAGCTAAAGTTCCCTCAAATTACCACTTAAGATCTAACAACAAAGGCAATTTATCTTTAATCACCTGTAAAAATTCTACCTACTAAAATTCATTTTATCCCTCTGCAATCAGCCAATGGAATCATTTACCCTCCTCTCTGAAACTCACTCTCTCCCTCTCGTATCTTAAATATAAAATAGATAACGACCTATGACCACCTCTTTATTTTTTATCACTTATTAATTATCTTACAATTAGCTATGCTATTATTTATTATTTTAAAAAAATATGTTTCTGCACCTCTCACCTGTCAGAATGCTTAAATTTTTTTGAAGTGACAAATAGGGCTTTCTTTTAACATCATATTTATATACAGTACATGTATTGAGACATGTATAATGTTATACATTTATATATATATATATATATATATGTATGTATTAGGAAAGCTGGAATAAAGCCATCACAAATGTTGCATGCAAGGGACACACTGAAGTTATAGAATTTTTAATTCAAACAGGAGAATTGAATATAATGCCCAGTGTAAGTTACACAATCTATGTGAGAATCATAGATGAAAAGCATCTTATATACATGTAACATTTGGATGCTTTAAATTGATAGATTCCTTTGGCCTTCATTAATCAGGTAACAGTCATCCTCACTAGCTGTTGGGTTATCAGCCTATGCAACAGTAAAAATGATGATATTGCTATCACACACCCCAAAAAACAATTTGTCCTTTACTTACATGTAATTATGGTTTTTTAAAGAACATTTAAATTCAGAATATTGGTGCTGACTCCTTTATTTTATAGGCTCAATGCACTGCTCCTCTCCATCATGCAATCATATACTGTCAAAAAGAAATGATCAGTCTACTTCTATCTTATATTGATATCTCAGCATCACTGGTACAATGATTTTATTAGCAAATTGCAATTTATTGTAATATAGAAATTTGGACCTATGCATGTTGCTGCTGAACATGGATTGATAGACATTGCAGAGTTGCTGAGAAAACATGGAATAAGTGCTGATGATGGAGACAATGTAAGAAATTTTTTTACAAATATTTGACATTTTATATATAGGATGGTTTACGACCACTTCATTATGCATGCCGAGCAAGCCAGGTAGAAATGGTTGATTATTTGTTAAGAACTGGTGAAGTAAGGGATCCTATGAAAGTCTCAAAAGAAGGACTTTCCCCTCTTGATGTGATAGCACCAGAGTCAACTGCTCGCACGAAATTACTTCAACTCTTTCGTCCTTATGTTGACAGTCACACAGATTACCCTATTGAAACTTATGCTAAAGTATTTATGTGTGGCTACTCTACTGCTGGTAAGAGCTCTCTCAGTCAAGCTCTCGTTGATCGCTCCAAGAAGCCCCTCGGTTATAAGTTTAGTCCATTGGAAAAGGTTAAAGATGTGACACCATTTACTGTAGGCATTGATTTACACACTATCAGCAGTCCTGAGATTGGAAACATTGTATTATATGATTTTGCTGGCCACACAGAGTTTTATAGTAGTCATGCTGGCATACTTGAGAATCTGATGCTACACTCACCTGGAGTATTTGTTATAATAGCTGATCTTACAAAGCCACGTAGCAAAGTGCAAAGCGAATTGTTCTATTGGCTCAACTTTATTGAAAATGCATGTGCTAAGCTACCTAAACCTTCTCAAGTTATATTGGTGGGTAGTCGTGCAGACAGTTTTTCCAAGCATGGGTTAGAATTCAAAGCTGACATGAATGATTTAGTAGAAGAGGCTGTTGTGAAGCAAATTTTCAAAGGATATTGTGCTCTAGAATGTCATAAACCAGGTGGTATTGGCATGAATGATTTTGTATCAATTCTTGCCACAAGCTGTAAAGAAGTTGTCAATCGATCTGATGGTATCAGCTACTACTGTCACCTCCTCTATTCCCTTCTCAAGGATCTGAATGAGATTGCAATCACATTTGAAAATCTTTCAATTAAAATTAAAAAGAATCCTGAAGTTACTATCAGTGATGATCCAGCATTTCTTTCTAATACTCTATTAACCCTCAGTGACAAAGGTCTCATCTTGTATCTGAAATCAAATGATCCATCTACTAGTTGGATAGTTGTCGACAGGGTCAAGCTCCTTCATGAAGTAGTGGGTGTTTTATTTGCCCCTGCCAGTATTGAGCGAGTTCACAGAGATATTGCCAGCAACATTGGCATTGTTAAATTTTCTCAGCTGAAAAGTATCTTTAAATCTCAAAATTTTGATGCACTTATGTTGAAAGGCTTTTTGACAGCACTAGAATTTTGTCAAGTTATCGATTCTGATATTTTGGATTCATCTTATGATTACTCTGAAGAGCTTCTTTTCTTTCCAGCTTTGATTGCCGAGAAACAACCAGCAGAAATGAAGAAGGCTCCATCAAGGGGCTGGTACCTAAAGTGTACTAATCCTCATAAATTTTTCACCGTTCGCTTTCTTCATGTATTAATCCTTCGCCTAGCTTTGTTTCATGTTAGCAGTGGAAAGAAGTCTGAAGAGTTAGATCGTCGCTGTACTGTATGGAAAGATGGCATTAATTGGATAAGTCACAACATAGAGGTACTAGTCCAAGTATCCTTAGATGATCGTTGCATTACAGTTCTCATATCTGACAAAGATAACCTAATTGCACAAAAAATGTTTGCTTCAGTAATATCTGAAATACATTCATTGATGAATAGACTAAGTCCATGTGCAACAAAGGAATATATCATCAATCCTTCTCAGTTAGAAGAAGTTAGCAAATTAAAAAAGGAAGATGTGTCTCTCTTTCTACTTCAAAATGTAGCTCAGGCTATGATTCTACGGCAACAAGTGTCTGATGAGGGTGGACAATACGATCGTTCAATTGATATCATTTTGGACAGTTTTGAGCCTTATTTATTCATTCCACCATTCATAACACAGGAGCTATTTAATGCTGAGCTTTCCAACAATAAAATTCACCAATCACGTTTGGACTGCTTACTCCTAGTATGTCCTGATATGATGAAAGGAACTGCTTTTAACTCTTATAAAGAAGTAAGGGATCACATTCAATCTTTTAGCATCTTTACGGGTCACAATGTGGTGGTAAGTTGTATTTTTACTCAGGCATTTAAAATTGAGGATCTTTCATAGAATTTAGCTTTGTCTTGTGATTCTGCAACATCCAAAGAAAAGAAGCAGTTGGATCATTTACTAACAAAACCACTTTTGTTTGAATTTAAAGGTTAGTATAACAGATGCATCATTTGTATTGTTTTCATTAAAATAGAGAGAAAACCATTAAAACAGGAGATGTTAAAGTTATTATCTGGAGAAGTATCTAGTGATTGGTCTATATTTGGTACTTATCTCAATTTGCCAAGTGACTTTATAAAAAATTTGAGGGAATCAAATGCATCTAGTGACCAAAAGTTTGCACAAGTGGTTGAAACATGGTTATCGAAGTCTAATATTCATTGCACTTGGAATAAAGTAATCGAGACTCTTGAAGATATGAATCATGGGAAAGCTATATATAATGTTAAAGTATTTTTAGGAGAGAATGCAGCAAAAAGTATGACTTTTTATCATTTACCATCTGACTGTCACTTGTAATATAGGTCCTAGTTGTACTGAAACTGGTGATGAATTACCAGATGAAACTGATAGAGCAGCATCTCCTGAGACATTAAGCAGTGAGCAATTTTGTTTATATTGTACACTTATATAATTACAATGTTGCTTTATAGCTTCTATTAATACAGAAAGTGTTACCAATGTACCACTTGTAGCTTTGACTAGCACACCAATGCCCAGCACCTTCAAAGCAGAATCAATTTGTACTGATGAACCAAGTATGCCTTTTCCTAATGACATGTCTGTTATTAATCCTGGAACTTCTGGAAGTAATACAAGTACTCCTCATTCATCTCCACAAAAAGGAATGACAAGTATGTGTATTAAAATATACTAAACTAAAATGATTGTGTCATCATACACACACATTTAGCCTCTGTTGACATTGATTCATCATGCAAAGATAATACTTCTGGCATTGGTAAGAACATTGTCATTGCTAACAAATTATTATAACAAATTAATTACTATTATAATAGGAACAGTTTCTTATTCTCAAGCTCCTTCAATTGCTAACAATACTTCTGCAGCACATGATTCCTGTAAGAATTGACTGTATTCTAATTTGCTATATAAACCATATATTCATTGTTATAGGTTCACTGCAGCAACAGCATATCTATACCATGATAATAGTGTCTATACATGTATTTACTTTTCTTAATGGTTTGTTTGCAAATCAATATTCATCTATGTCATCTAATTCTGGCAAAATAGCAGGTAATTAGCGGTATAGCTGGTTTATTTCATGTGGAATTAGTGCAGGCTCATATCCACTAAAATTAATTCCACTAAATTTTATAAACATCAATTAAGTATTTTTTGAAAATTGCAAGCCACAAAAATTTCTAATAAAAATTTAAACAACAAAGAATTTGAGGCCGTGAAATGAAGCAGCTATATGGTATTAGAAAATTAGTTCTTACCATCAGCAATAATGATACTGTTTTGAACTGTCATTTTCTTACTAGATGATGTTTTAATGAAGTGTTCATCACACCTGGATCATTTGCCAAAACTTGCTGGATATTTAAGAATACCTGACAGGTGTTTACAACAGATTCAGAATGACTTCACAGACCCAGACATACAAGGATATTGTCTCTTGAAAAAGTGGAAAGAGCTCTATCCTAATTCATCGCTCGCTGACCTTATCAAAGTATTTCAATATTTAGGCCTTAATGAAGCTGTTAAAGTACTTGAAGAAAATTAATTAATCAATTCTATTTGCCATGTCATTATTTTTGTAGTCTGTGACACATGAAGCTACTTGTTATTTTTATATTAAAAAATTATTTTGAATTGACATATACATGTATACGATAAGCCAATCAGTGATTGTTTTATTATAAATAAACTATGACAAATAAGGATGATAAACATAATACAGCAGAATAACACATAATTTAGATTAGGAAAAGAAGGGGGATATGTATGCAATGTAACTTAAATATGACAATACAAAGAAACCCCAAGCAAATAACCAGAGCAGAGCAATGATGTCCAATAATAGAGCAGCTTGACCAAACCTCTTAGCCTGTAAATAATACTGTACACCTTTTGCTCTATGCATCCAAGACTACAAAAATATAATTATTTTTATCAAAATGGACTTCACTACTATTATTATGGTGAGAGTATTTGACAAATTGTATCTCTTGAAAATCACCCACTATTATGCCACTCAGTATAATCATGAAGCTGGTAAAGCATTTGGCGTTTTGATAGCCATTCACCAAAATAAAAATATGCCATTCTGAGCCATTATGCCACATGTTCATTGCTCAATGGTGTGTCGCCACAAAGTGAAATTTAGTAATTCACCAAAATTTACTCCCTCCTAAATCACTAGCTATACGGTACTACACGTAGCTGTGTGTGTGCTTACCAGTATTGAACAGATTATGGCAGCAACAGTGAAGAAGATTGTAGAGAAGCTCATAATAGGACAGACAATAGCAATAACTAGTGTAGGAATGAAGTAATCGTTAGGAACAAATTCAGACTGTAAGTGAACAACAGGAGGAGCCATAGCGTACTGCATCATACCAGGCTGGTATGGAGCCATCGAGGGAACCATCTACACAAAAAATGCAATCGTGTTTAGATCTCACTCAGTGCTATTTGAAAGTCATACTTGAACAGGAACTGGTTGTACCATCATCGGGACATTCTTGGCTTGTTGTGGATGAACGCCTGACATTCTTCTTAGTCTTAAACGTCTTTATGAGTACAAGAGAACCTCAGAGAGGAGAAGATGCAAAGCAAATGCCTAGCTAAGGTAAATTACTAATTAATTTTTTGTTTATTATGAGTCATTATTACGTCATTCCTCAGCTTACTATTTATTTTAACCCTTTTCTCACTCAACACGTGTTATTGTGTTGACAAGTGAGTGACACACAACTTGGCACAGAAATGTCTTGGAAGCCTTGGACTTTAGCTGCTGCCCGTTTGAAAATGGTAAAAAGTAAAGATTTCAAATTTCCTGAACCTATTTCTCGATGGAACATTGTGAAAGGAGACCTGGTAAGTTTTTTATATTCAACATACAACACTGATAAATAATATTATTAATTCACTGCAGGTACAGGTACTGTGTGGTAAAGACAAAGGAAGAAATGGAAAAGTTGTTGCAGTTGCTCGGAGGACAAATCGTGTATTTGTTGGAGGTCTTAATACTGTATGTTTTATAAATCAATGTCTTTATTTATATTGGGTGTGGTTTGTAGCATATAAGAGTAATGGTAGGTGAAACAGCAAGAACAAGGATAGCTAGTGAAGCACCTTTACACGTTTCCAATGTAGCTCTAGTTGATCCTGAAGATGGGTATGCTATTGTATAATGTATTTTGTAATTAGAATTAATTATTGTAAATTTTAATACATGTACATGTAATGAGACAAATAACTGCTGATTGTCCAGGGCCATCTGGACTATATTTTCACCGAAATTCAATTCTTGAGTGCCAATAATCTGATTGATATTATTTGAAACTCACTGCATAGCATAACATTAGTACCATAGACAAACTTAGAGTTTTCACCAGTCACCAGTATTACTTCAGTTGAAAATTTGAAATGTAACTTTTAGCATTATAATTCAAGATTTTTGTAGCTTGCAGTAAATATTAACAGTGTACATGTGTTGTGTTTTGTATGTGAAAATCTGTAAAAAGATCTTTATTTTGCTTTTAGTAAACCTTGTAGAATTAGATATCAATACACTGAAGATGGAGAGAAAGTCAGAGTGTCAAAAAGAAGTGGACGGATCATACCAAAACCTGTTGAAGTTTTGGAAAGGAGAGACTTTAAATCGAGAGGCGGATATGTTGGTATGTTAATTATATTAACTTATTAAGTTAGCTATATAGCTACATGTACATGTACTTTGTACTATGTTTAGCGTTTTAAGCATGCACTCATTGCACTGTGTATATTGTGTGTATGTTGCCATGTTGTGTAGCATACCTTAAGCCTACTATAATTTGCGTCTACTAATTTTAGCAAAATCAGCAAAAGTCATGTTTAGCGTTACTAATTTTAGTATTTTTAACCAAAATTAATTAACTATAAATAATAACCATTGTAATGAATAATAATTATTTTGGCATCTATTTAATTTAGCAGTTTAAAGCTCTCTCGCTAATATAGCGAAATTTAGTAGATGCTAAAAATAGTAGGCTTAAGGCACATTAATCAGGGTTCTACCTAGGAAAAAAAATAGGGGTAGTTAGAGACCAATATTGTTCCTTTTGAATTTATATACACCATACTAGTAGACTACAATATCATGCTTTATGTATGGTTATTAGTATTAATTGGATGGTTGGTCTAACTGATGAACTGGTTGGTTCACTTGTTGAGGTGGTTGTCCTGACCACCCCCAACCACCATAGGCAGAACTATGATTAATGCAGGGTTTCATACAAGATTTTAGCATAGTGCTCATGCAGCCTATTAACAGTGGATTGTCAAGTTGCTCAAAAATTAGGCCAATTAAGACCATGTACTATTATAGCCCAGGTTATTTTGAGGAAAATGCAAGTAGATAATTCTTCATTTTTATAATTTTTTGATGCATATACATGTTTTTATGTTTTGTAGAAATTTGAGCAGATTTCGATTGAATTAGAATTTTTGAAGTGTTTAAAATTGGGCCAACAACCAAAGGCTGTAGCCTTTGGCTTTGGCCAAATTCCATCCAAAATGGCTCTGAAAGAATTCTCCATTTTTATACTTTTTCTGATACATATGCCTATTTTTGTGTTGTGCAAAAAATTTGAGCTGATTCTGATCAACTTTGGATTTTTTATAAATTTTTTTAAGTTGCTCAAAAACTGGGCCAATGACCAAAGGCTTATGGCATTTGGTTTTTGGCCAAATTTTGTCAAAAATTGCTCCGAAAGAATTCTTCATTTTTATAATTTTTTTCTAAAACATATACATGTTTTTATGTTGTGCAGAAAGTTTTGGCTGATTCCAATCAAAGTTGGATTTTTTATGAATTTTTAAAATTTGCTTAAAAATCGGGCTTTGACTAAATATTTTGTCAAAAATTGCTCTTAATAAATTCTCCATTGTAATAATTTTTTGATACATATACATGTTGTTCTTATGCTGTGCAGAAAGTTTAAACTGATTCAGATCAATTTGTATTTTTTAAAATTTTTCAAAAATCGGACCAATGACCAAAGGCTACCGTACAAGATGATTTATTGGCGATTGGTGGTTTATGAAGAAATTGCTAATATAATATCTACCATTTTGTTTCAATCTGAGCATGCTCAATGGCACGTGGCACAAAATTGCCAATATAAAATTTGCCAATATCTTTTTGCAGGCAAATTCACCAAAAATTACTCTCGCCAATAAATCATCTTGTACGGTATAAGGCTTTGGATAGCCTTTGATCTTTGGCCAAATTTTGTCAATAATATCCCTGAGAGAGTTGAAATTTTTTCTGATGCATATGTACATGTTCTTATATAGTGTAGAAAGTTGAGCTGATTTTGTTTTCATGAATTTTAAAGTGTCATCTACGATGCGTTAGTGCTTGTCAGCTCATGAAGCATATGCTACATTGTACTAAGTTCACTTAGTACTGTACTAACAGGTTATTAAGCGCCCTTCGTTGTTAAGCGCCTAGTTCTTATTAGGCGCCTAGCTCAATGTAGCTCTTAGCATGGGTTTGTTAAGTGCAGTACAAAACAGTAGGAGTTCAAGCAGTAGGAGTTACAGCAGTAAGAGTCCAGACACTTTTTATAAGCGTTGTGGCCACGAACCAGACTGTCAAATGATCATTCTTCACCACCTGCCATTGTAAAGCCAGTAAAGTGATTAATTAATTATTATTGTAAACCACACCTACTGTATTTTATTAAGCACTGAGTCATTATTAAGCGCCTGTTTTTCTGTCATTTTCTGCATAAGCGCCTATGCTTAATAACCCGTTAGTACGGTATTCTTTGTGTGAAATCCTCATTTTGCTACATCAAATTATATCGATTTTCCTCCAGATTAAATTGTGAAATAAATCATTGAGTTTATAATAAATTTGTTTTCAATTATGTACTAGTATCATGTAACCTTTCCTCATTGCTGAGACTGAGGGAGGTACTGTACCAGATAGATAGATACATGTACTTGAGCTTGAGCAAACTACCGTATAGCGGGAAATTTTGGAGGGAATTAAATTTGGTGAATTTGGCGTTTTGATAGCCATTCGCCAAAATAAAATCCGCCATTTTGAGCTTTTATATGCATGCTCAATGGCACGTGGCCACTAATTCGCCAAATTAAAATCTGCCAATAACCAAAATTTAGCAATTCGCCAAATTTTACTCCCTCCAAAATTTCCCGCTATACGGTATATAATTTTTCCAATTTACAATTGTTTTTATTTGTCTATATTTTTTGTAGAAGGAAGCAAGGACACAACTAGTGAGAATGTGACAGCACAAACATACATCCCGTCACTGAAGACTTTTGAAGAAGAAATTAACTCTAAATCATGAATAATTTTATTAAATTAAATTAATTATACTTAAAATTAATAATTGTGTTTCACGTGTACTGTACACGTGGTTACACAAGATGTCATGGCTACTTGGAAGATTCAATCAAACTGGAGAAGGTCCTTCTCCTCCAGGAGCGGCAGGTCCGCCAGGAGATGGTGGTGGAGCGAAGACACCTGGTAATGGAGACAGAAAAGGAGGAAATGACAAAAACACGGTATGAAGATTATATATAATTGAGTCATGAAGTATTAATGTAACAGGAAAAGGGAAAGAAATGGACTGGGTTTGATCCCACTGGACTCGAGAGGGCAGCAAAAGCAGCTAGAGAGCTGGATCACTCTTGTGAGACTTAATAATTATGTATTTAAATTCTAAATGTTTTTGATTTTATTTTTTTTAATTTAGTACATGCCACCGAAGCATTAGAAATGGCTCGTCTTCAAGAACAAACGGAACAACTTAAGCATCAGGAAAAAATTAAAGTAAATAAATTGGGTGTTTGTGAGGCAATTGCTGATATATACTGTCTTCTACTTTTAGCATTAAATTAAGCATTAAATTGCCTCAAAGATACTAGTCTGGGCATAGTAAAGGAATTTGTCCTTACTACGCAGATGCCTACTTAACTTTTGTTTTGATTGAAAACTTTTCATTGCCCTAAAGCTAATTCATTGATGCATCTACATGTACGTCCATTTACAATCATTGCAACTCTAAAGATTTCGGTGATACAAGATGTCACACAGTTTAAAGCAAATCTGCAGAATATATTTTTAGGCAAACTCATGAAATTTATAGCCCTTGAAAATTTTGCTCTGTACGGTAGTTTTGTCTACATGTACATGTAAGTGGCTTGTTTTAACTAATCTTTTGGTTTTAGCTTTATACATACATGTACATGTACAAAGCATACTGCTTTGCTTGTTATAAGTAACATTTATTAAATGTTCTGCTTTCATCTATTTTACTATAATTTTTAATTTATAGGAATATGAAGCAGCAATCAAACAGATGGAAGCTGATAAAGCTAGAATTGAGCATGAGGAAAGGAGAAAGACACTAGCAGCAGAAACTGAGCAACATCAAAAGGTACACAGTGACGAGCATATTTAAGCTTTGAGAGTTGGTTAGGCACTAAGAAAAAATATTTTTAATAATCTTTGTCATATATTTATTTGTAACAATTTTAGCGAGGGATTTTAAGACTGCTTACAGTATGACGCTGGGCTAGCGTACCATCAATTTTTAATTAAAAGTCTGGGTGATTTGACCTCTTGCCTCATTCGTTATGCTAGAATAGAACCTAAGCCTCACTTTTGAACAACTTAGATGTAATAATTTCAGGCTCTTTATTGTAAATGAGCCTACACTAATTACCAATTGATATTGAAATATTATACCGTATACACCATATATTTTGTGGGTATAAAATTTCACGATTTGTCTGCATTTTGTATTCGTGAATAAAAATTTTGCGATTTTAATGTAATTATCACACCTACTATACAATCAGCTCGCTATTTTGCAGATTTTGATTTTGCGAATTTTTCAAAATGCAAAAATCGTGAAATTTAATCACCACAAAACATATAGCGTATATGATATCTAAAGTTAAGCATCAAATTACATGCAATTCAAAATGCTAAAAATAGTACAATACACACAATTGATAGCACACAAGTATGCCAATTTCTTTTGCTTCATTATCTACATGTACATGTACATGTATATGAGTTTTTATTGTCTTTAATTCTTTTCATTGGTAATTGATAGAGAGCTCAGTACCAAGATCAGTTAGCAAGAAGGAGGTATGATGATCAACTTCGCCCAACTAGGTTTGACTGGTTTATTACTAGAACAGAGTCAATTGTTTTACTTTATAGCGTCGGACGCAAGAAGAGAATTTAAAGAAACAAGAGGAATCCGTACAAAAACAAGAACAAATGAGAAGATGTGAGATATCAATTATTACTATTATTACTGTATAGCTAGAAAATTTGGCAGTCTAAAACTTTGGCTGTTTTGCATCAAAATTGCCTAAATATAATATTGGCATTCCCTTAATTCGGTGATTTACTATCTTGTCTTTTATTAAGCACTCTCAGCTCTTCTTGAAGCTGTTCCTTGCCCACAGTCTTGACTGAAATACATACATGTACTTCAAAAGTGGCCAATTTGGCATTTTTAGTATCATGTGTTTATGACGGGATTCGCCCATCATTGCAATTATTATTGACGGTTATAATATTGGCGGTTTTACTTTGAACCGCCAATCTCTGCCATATTTAATTCTCCACCAAATTTTCCAGCTATACAGTATTATCATAATTAATTATAATGTCTGTAGCTACCATTGAGTATGAAGCTAATTTAAGACACAAGAATGAAATGCTTCGTTTAGAAGCTGAACTAAAGGGAAAGTAAGTTACTGTATTACATTTACATGTACATATAGCTGGTAATTTGGGAAGGGTAAAATTTTGGTGAATTGCTAAATTTTAGTTTTTTAATTTGGCGATTTTTGTGGCCATGTGCCATTGATCATGCTCATAATTGTGTAAAATATGAGTTTTATTTTGGTGAATGCACAAAATTTGCCTATAATTACCAGCTATATAATATGTACATGAGAGAACTGTTGTTAATTATTTTTTCTTTTATAATGAATTAGAGCTAAGATTGAGAGAGAGAATAGAGACCTCAATTTAGAAAAGATTCGTGTTAAGGCAGCAGAAAACAGAGTCACTGTATTGGAGAGTGTCAAGTAAGATATCATTACTATTTCCTGTCCCTGACATCTCTCTCTTTTCATTTTACATTTTTATTTTAATATTTATTCTCTCAGAACTGCAGGTGCTATTATTGGTGATGGGGTATCAAATTTTATCACAAATTGGGACAAAATGACTGCCACTGTGAGCCTTAAGCCCTTGATCCATACACCAGGCAACGTGTTGCTAGCAACATCTGTAGGTACTTTGATATTTTGAGTGAAAATTGATGAACTGATTGCTATTTTTAGCAACATATTTATTACATGATCAAAGTAACCACAAATGTTGCTAGCAACATGTTGCCTAGTGTATGGAAGCTTGAAAATAGTATAAATCAAATCTCATCTCTCTTCTTATTGTTGATAGGCTGCTGGTATAACATTAATAGCTATTGGAGTATATGCTGCTAGGACTGGTACTGCAGTTGCTGGTCGATTTATTGAAGCACGTCTTGGGAAACCGTCTCTAGTGAGAGAAACGTCACGTCTATCATTATTACAGTCTTTAAGACACCCTCTGCAGGTTAGGAGAGAGAGAGGGGGGAAGAGAGGGAGGGAGGGAGAGAGAGAGAAAAAGAGGGAGGGAGGGAGAGAGAAAAAGAGGGAGGGAGGGAGAGAGAAAAAGAGGGAGGGAGGGAGACGAGTTTTTGTGTGTCTTATATTTTTAGGCTTTTGGTAGATTATTCACAAAGCCAAGTGATCCTCTACAAGGAATAATATTCAATGTAAGACAGTTTTTTGTACTATAATGCCAAACTGGTATCTTTATTGTAGCCTAGACTAGAGGAGAGAGTTAGGAGTTTAGCTAAAGCAACTATCAATACAAAGCATAATGGAGGAGTGTACAGGAATGTACTAATGTATGGGCCACCTGGCACTGGTAAAACAATGTTTGCTAAGGTACATACATACATGTATATACAGTACAGGCTCTTTTTTATTATTTTTTGTGTGTGATAGAGTTTAGCACGTCATTC